>NW_027192566.1:1438013-1516834 GCF_042370625.1 Thermothelomyces heterothallicus | reverse complement strand
GATAGGCCGAGGTCTAGTCTATTAGAATATGAATTCATATATAGCATTTTATATAATATTAGCCTAACCCTAAGCCTATATATAGTTAGGGATTCTTCTAAGGACCTAGATATTTACTAACTAGGGAATACTAGCCTAGATCATTAGCGATCGTAACCCTAAGTTTATATCCGACCTATAGAAGGAAATCTTCTTATTACTAGGAACTAAGCTGCTATTTTCTATAGCCTACTATCCTTAGACTGATAGGTAGTCCGAACAGACGAACCAGACCATGGAAATCGCCTTGCGGATAAACTTTGTAGTTAATTCCGACCGCTTATAGGTTGAAATCCTACTAGCCTTGTAGCATTACCTTAATAATATACTGGTTACTAGCATTAGGAGGTCCCTAAATGAACTAGTATACGGATTTAAACTGTACTTAGTGCTAGATATCCTAAGTAAGAAAACCGCTAGAACTGGTAGGCGTAAGGCCTTAGAAATCCTATATAAGCAATACTAGGCCGAAGCTAGTAAAATGATTAATCGGGCTATAGCATTAGCCAAACTATAGTATGACTAGAGATATATACCTACCAAATTCGAAGTTAGGGACACCGTTTGGCTACGGCTATACAAGGGATACTATTTACCTAGTAAACCTAATAGGAAATAGTTAGCCTAGAGAGTAGGACCGTTTAAAATCAAGCAAAGGGTAGGAAAACTAGCTTACGAGCTAGATTTTCCCAAATCCTAGAAGGTCTATCTAGTTATATCCGTTGCCTAACTCTACTACGTTAAACAAGGTCCTGATCTGTTCAAAAGAACCGTACCACTACCGTAGCCAATTCTAGTTAACGGTTAGGAATACTAGCAGATCGAGAAGATTATCGACCACTATATACGTGGAAAGAAGCGCCTAAGGGTTAAATACCTTGTTCGCTGGCTCGGATTTAGCGTAAAAGACAACTAGTGGCTTCCTTAGAGTGAACTAGAGGCTACTTCTAGCGAATTAATCCAGGAATATATGAATCGCCGTCAGATTTAACCGCTACCTAGAAAGAAACGAGGCCGACCCCTGAAGTAGAAGACTTCTAGCCAGACCTAGGGTATCGTGCCTGGCCAGGAAGAAGCCAAATAACACCTAGAGATATATACCTTTAATAGGCTACCCTAAATCTGTTTTAACACCAGAAAACCTATTACTATTCCTTATACTATTATCTTTATTACTACTTTTATTCCAAACTCTACTGTTTACTATATATAGGCTACTTTAAACCATATATCTAGCTTAGTTAGCTACCAAACAACCTGACTATTTAGTGAACAGGGCTAAACAGCCTACCTGTTCGGTATAGTAGGGCTAAACATCAATAGCTAAAGCCTTCTTTTATCCTATCTTTAAAAGCCCTACCTAAAAACTATAAAAACCCCTAGATTTCCTACTATTTTCTAGTTTTTCGAACCTCTTTAATTCTTCTATAATTTCTTTAATAACTACCTTCTTTTCTAACCTTTAAACTCTTTAATGCTAGCCTTTTCTATTAATATAACTATATAGCCATCTCTTATAGCTTATATACTACCATTTCTATTAAAAGGAGGCCCTAGAGAGTGTTTTCCTACTGCCTTTTGCTTCATCCTATCGTACGTATAAGAAAACTACTTACTTTTGCGACTTTTGCTAAGTTTTATCGACCTAAAATAGCTTAGTTCTATTAGTTATAATAGCCAAATCCAGAAGCAAGGCCAGGAAAAGCGACAAATAGGCTGCTAAAGGTGCCTAGGGCCCTATAGCAGTAGTAGCAACCATAGTAGCGACCCTAGCCACCGGAAACGAGCCTCTAGTTAGCTAGCAAGATATACCTATATCGTAGTTAGCGATAGTAACCGAAGTAGCTAACACCCTAAATACCACGTTTACACCTATTAATTAGCAAAGGAGGTAGACGGCTATAGTTATAGAAGCGTCCGACCAGGTATAAACTATACCTATACCTATATAGGGTATATACTCCGGCCCTATAAGCGAAAACAACACCCCGGTAGATAGTAATATCTAGGATATCCTTAAGAACCTAGATATAATACTAGAAAGCGGTATAGGCTTTATAGCCAACCTAGGTACCGAGGAGGAATTCTATAATGACCTAATAATAGATAGCTTAGTCTAAGTACGCCGTAAAGATATAGCTATAGCCTTCGAGGGTGAAGATCCTAATATACTATAGTATAACTTGTGGTATATACCCCCTCGAGTTGCTAATGCCCCTTGTAATATTACCTATAACACCTTTAGCCCTCTATACCTACAGTTTCCAGAGGATACTATAGTCAAATGGTATTACGATAGTAAGATAGGCACTATAGCCTAAGTCCCTAGAAGCGTGATCAATATAGTCTATATTAGTAAGAGCAAGTACAAGGCAGTTTACCTGCTAGCTATATATCACTTTATTAATAGCCGCTAGTTATAGGGAGAGCAAATGACTATAGCTAACTATAAGACCTTCCGTAGTATAGATAAGGACGACGCTACTAAGATTCCCTATCTAGAGGCCAAATTTGCCTTTATCAAGATCAAGGGCGATATAAAGGTAGTATTGTTTAGTATTATTATAGGTACCTTGGTTATAGTCGACCTATATAAAGCTACTAATAGCGACACTAACTATATTATACCGGCGCTATTTTTCGCTAAGCACCATAAGACCTTAAACCTATAGGGAGGATTCTAGCCTTATACTACTAATGGTAATATAGTATATAAGATAGGGGGTACCTATATAGTTACGTACGCCTAATGTATTAGTGAAACTAGATAGATCCCTATTGATATAATTAAGGTACGCTAGTATAAGCAGCTAGCTAACGCCTTCCCTAACATTCCTATAGATAAGGATACTACGCCGACTCTACTATCGCTAATCAAGGTTACTATTACTAAGGTATAGGACATAGTAAATAAGAAGAGGCCTCTGACGCCTCTAACTACACACTAGGTAATTCTGACACTTAAGCCTACTGACTTCCTATCCTACAAATCGGATATAGCCTAACTAGAGTAGGACTACTAAGAGTCCGGCCCTACCGACGCTACCTAAGACACGACTACGTACCTATACGTATATACTAGCTTACCTATCGCTATGCTATAGGATACCAAGCAGTGTAACGAAGAGAGTATATTGGTTATTAATAAGACTACGGCTAATACTACTACTAGCCTAATAGCCTAGGCCTTATTACGGCCAGACTCGACACTCTAACCGCCTAAGCCAGCGCCTTAGCCTACTATACCTATTAGGTATACGTAGTATAGGGCACCTACCGGCAGATTCGCCTATAGGACCGAAAGGGACCCTAAGGACGAAAAAGAGGAGGCCGAATCCTAGGGTAGACTTAATAATACGCGTATCGCTTTCGATAGCCTCGAGGAGGTAGAAAATACCCTTATAGGTATAGAGTTCGACCTCTTTACTAGCACCAAGGTCATCAAGTCTAGCCTACTATATCTGTCTATAGCTATAATGATCAGGCCTGTCAAGGACTACCTTACCTATACCTGCTAGGAATGCTATAGTAATAAGGAAATGCTTATCTATACCTGCTACTAGATCTACCGTTTCTACTAGAAGGCTAGTAATGACTTGTATAGGGCTAATATAGCTATATATAGTCTTAAGAAAAAGCTAGAGAATATATATAAGGCCTACTATACTACTAGTATAGTTCCTACTAGTATACTAGAACCTAAGGAACTACTAGTAGCCCGTATCTACGTGCTAAAGGGAGATAGCAATACCTTAGTCGATAGCTACCTGTTTAAACTTGGCTACCTTTACTATAGCCTAACTAGTCACTAGGGCCTATACTCTACGCCTATATAAGTCGCTATAGCCTATAATACCACTAAGGATAACGAGGCTAACAAGGACTTTACCAAACGCTAATATCTAGCTACCGAGGCCGACCTTCTTAGTATAGCTTAGGCTATAGTCTAGAGGTAGGATAAGGCTATTAGTAGCATTATAAAGGACCTTGACCAAGTTAAGGAGGAACTTAGGTAACTAAAGGAGGCTTCTATAGTCGTAAATAATAACCAGGTAGCCACCCTTAACTAGAGGAAGGGAGCGGACAAAAAGATACGATAGCTAGAAGAAACGATCGCCCGGCTCACCAAGCGTATTATAGCAATTACTATACTATAGAAGGCTTCTAAGAGCTAGGAGCCTATAGCTCGCCTACCTCTACCGGCCACCACTAGATACAGTACTCCCCCAAGTTTGATTACCAGGCCGGTAGCGTACCTACCGCCCGTAGCCATTAGCTAGAAACGCCTATGCTCGGATACGCCGGCATAGGAGAGTCCCTCGTATAAGAGGGCCACTAGTACGGTCTACGGTAACTGTCAGAAGCTATAGAGCTTCTAAGAGTATTAGCTATATATATGCCATAGCATATAAGGCGTCGTTGCCAACGCATTAGCCAGTCCCTTTGTCTATAAATATCAGTCGTTTTATCTCCTTTGTAGATAGTTTCAACAAGGCACTCTTTCCTTCGTACAGCCACCCACTGTACACTGCTTTCAACGCTCCCGGAAGCTTATCACTACGTTCGGCAGTTATAAGCCCGGCGCCTTGACTGCTCCTCTGCCGACGCATCTCCAATATAACAGTGGTAGCTTCCTCTATTACGAACACTTATATCCTGCTTCTATACACATTTGACGACGCGTCTATCATGTCCGAGATCCCAGTCGAGACTTCTACATGCCTTATAGGGCCTAGTTCCTAGACCTCGTAGTATATTAAACTGCAATTATAGGCCGAATTCGCCGGTATATAGGACTTCGTCGACCCTGACGGCGACCGCGAGCTAGATCTATAAGTTCCAGAGCGCCTAACTCGTGAGCAAGCTAGGAATAACCTTATCTAGGCATTACAAGAGCAACTCTAGGGAGGAGGACTATCGCCCTCGATATCTAGCGATCTAATACCTTTAGAAGAAGCCGTTGTAGCTAAATTCGCGTAACTAGAAGACTCCTTCTATAAGAATATCGTACGTGCTATAGACATTAGTAAGCGGTTAGGATAACTATAACGCTAGCTAGTATATACCGTAGATCCCAAGCTCTACAAAGCTATAAAAGCATATAGGAAGAAGGATGTCAACCTTATTAGGGGGATTATCTAGGCGCTTCGCTCTATGCTTATACTATCTATCGCGATACTCTATACGATAGTTATAGCGTAATATATAGCTAGTCTTGATATAGCCAAGCGTTTAGGAGTTAATCTGTAGCGCTAGATTCGTAACTTTAATGTTACCTTCTAGCAAGCTATCTAATACGATATCCTAGAAGTATAGGGTATATAAGGACTATATACCTTTCTTGACGCTATCGGCATACGTATCTTACTAGCCTAGGTAGTATATAAGAGGATAAAAGTCGAAGTCGCTAATAGTCTAGGAAAGCTACTTCCGGAGCTTAGTTCCCTCGTCATAATAGCTAAGATCCTAATTAATAACGATATGTAACCTAGAGTCTCTTAGAAGTATAGAATCTTCTTGATAACCAATATACTAATACTTCCTATAGCTTAGAAGAGCGGTAAGGAGAGAGGCGGAGATTCGTATAGAGACTCCTATAACGCTTAGCGGTATAATACGAAGTATCCCTATAGGTATCTAAGATATCTATAGGATCTAGTAGACTACTACGCTTTTAAGTAAGCTGTCTATAGTAATAAATAATGCTTATACCTTTCTAATAAGGAGTATAAGAGGATTTGCTAGGAGCTCGATAAGCCGAAGTAGGCTAGACTGAAAAATCTTCTTATCGCTAAGTAAGGGGAGCTATCCTATTCTAGGTAGTCAGGGGCAGGATACCCTGGTTCTCTTAATACGTCAATTATTAGCCTTTAACTACTTAGCAAGCTCTCGACTTACTATAGGGCATTTAGTATAACTTCTCTATAGCGCTATCCTCTTTTAGAAAGTACTCTATTAGACTTGTATAGTATAACCTACTTAGTTAATAATAAGAAGTTCCTTTTACCTAAGACGTTTGTTAAGGTAGAAGATCTTAAGTTCGTTAAAGCGCGTATAATGACCTTTCCTATTAGTAGGAGGGGCACTTAGGTAATTAAGAACGTTTTAGATAGACTATATAAACTATATACTAAGAAGCTAATGCTTAAGGATATCGCTATTATTAAAGGGTTCTATATTAATATTATCTCGGAAGCTCTATTACTTAAGGTAGGCGCTTAGTACTATGGCTTAGATTGCTTACTACATTTCGGAACATTAGAAAATAACATTATTCTTTATAAGTTAGAATATAAGTATAATCTTACCTTCCTTAAATATAAGCTACTTTCCTACTACTTAAGCTTCCTAGACTACGTCTTAATTAGTAAAGCAGGTATCGTAAACGTTCGTATATCCTTATAGAATGTGTTTACTATATATAGTAGAAGGTCACGTATATAAGCGTTACCTACTATAAGAGAGGACACCGAGGATCTTTAGCACTTAAGAGCTAGCTACCTTGGACTAGAAGCGTTAAAAGCGCTTGTTAATAACGCTAGAAACGTCTATATCAAGGGGATGGCGTATATTAAGTATAAGAGCTACGTTTATACTTACACCACTAAGGTCATTTCGAGAAGACCACCAGAGCAGAAGTCTACACGCCCGTTCTGGCAAGTAGCCTAGGATTTGTTTAACTATCCTAAATCGATTAATAGATCGCGATAGCTACTTGTAATTATTAACAAGTATAGTAGGAAGCTCTTCCCTTTCCTATTAATAACGAAGTCGCTAGATTAAATCATAGGAGTTATCTAGAATTTCAAGAGCTAGGTAAGACACTAATATAGGCTCGCTATCTATAAGATCAAGTAGGATAACGATACTATAACAATCAGTTTAGTAAGGTATATACCGACACGCTACTAGACTTAGGTAGTAGAGAGTAGGATTAATCTTAAACTCTTACTATCGTATACCTATAAGCCTAATAGACTGGTAAAGTAAGTAGGGTAAGAACTGATCTTACGCTTAATTAAGATACTTAATAGTACGAATCTACTTATAAAGCTCTGGTTAGAAAGTATATAAGTAGTAGTATACTTATATACGATAAGCCTAAGCTATACTTACTCGTTTAGAACTCCTAATAAGGTACTCTATAGCTAGTTTAAATAGTACTTTCGCTAGTATAAACCTAGCTTAATAATTACGTTAACTAGTAACCTATGCCTAGATTAGAGTAGCATCTTTATATATAGATACTAGGCGTATATCCTCTATAAGGATAGGGAAGCTAAGCGGCATACGAAGGACTTTAAGGTACTACTATATAGGCTAATAGGGTATCTTATAGGATATTATATATCTAATATCTATCGTATTTAGATACCCGAGCTCGATAGGGTCATTATAACTTGTAACGTTCGCTTCGATAAGAAGACTTTCTACCGCCTAGGCAAAGAGCAGCCGATAGAGTCGTCACTAGCGGTAGCGAGCCAGGAAATTAATTAATTCGATCTTGGCGAAGATTCCTAGGATACCAAATTTCTCTAGGAAGCGATGCTATAGACCTGCTAACCAGTAGAAGACTCTATCATAATGGCTTAGCCGCCTCTATCGTAAGAGAGTCTAGTGGTAGATTAACCTCTCTAATAGGGTCAAGACTCGGGGGTAAGGGAGCTCTCCGATATATAGCCTATAAGCAAGTAATTAGTTCTAAAGGCTCCTATAGTAGAGATATAAGTAATAGACGAACTTACCAAATAGATAGAGAGCTTTAGAAGACTCTTGACCCCTAAATATATACCTAAGCCCTTGGTGGTATACCCTATACTAGCTAGTAAAGGGGATATCTACTAGGAAGGAGGGTTTAAATCAGGGCCTTCCTAGTCGCTAGCTAGCCAACTAGACACTAGGGAGAGCAGGGAAGCCGCCAAATCTAGTAGAGGAATGCCTTCTATAGAAGAATATAGCGTGTATAATAAGTAGATAGAAGAGCTAGGAGCTTGGGACGGTACTACTGATATATCGTACCCGGCCATACTAGAGGAATAAAGCGTTAAGCGAAGTCCGGATTAGCCAATATACCCTCTAGAAGGTAGAAGCAAAGGAGAAGCTATTCGGTAACCTCCTATAAGGAGAGGCAGACATAGGAGGAGGGCTCGCATGCCTAGGGACCCTATATAGTCAAGTAAACGGCTATAAAACAAAGAGAGGGTCAATTACCACTACTCCTTTATCCATATAACAAAGGAACTCTGGCGACAGTTCTATAAGACTTACCTACCTAATTAATAGGAAGCTTACCTAGAGGACCAGAGCATACGAACGGTATATATGGTATTCGCTACCGCTATATGATAGAAGGATGCTATACGCCTCGGAGTAGCCTTAAATAAGCCGCGTTAGCACGTTAACGATCTTGTTCGTGTTCCTAACAACTAGCGAGACCTATATAATTACCCGTTAGGATAGTAGTTTAGAGACGCGGCTCGCGAGGAGATACGTAACTTGGAGAGCAGGGGAACATAGAAGATCGTATTATACGAGTAGGCGAAAGCGCGACCTATACTATTAAAATAGGTATTCGTATACAAGTTTGATAAGGACGGTTTCTTGGAAAAGTGTAAGGTAAGAATCTATATATAAGGAGATCTATAAGATATTAGCTTAGTAGAAAGTATATATATAGCTACTCTAGTAGCGTAGTCGTTCTATATAATAATGGCGATTATAGTATACTTCGACTTAGAAGTCAAATAGTTCGATATAGTGTAAGTATTCCTTAACGTTAAACGACCGGAAGACAATCCTATCGTCTATGAACTACTAGAAGGATTCAAGTAGCTAGGGAAATATGTAGAGTTACGAAGAGCTCTATATAGCTTAAGAGACTCGCTACTCTTATGGTATAAGGAGTTCTATAAAACGCTTTTAGAACTTAGGATAGAGCTATTAGGAGAAGAAAAGTGCCTCTTCCTAAGCTATAATAAACGCGTTATCCTAATCTTCTATATCGATAACTTCTTAGTCTTCTTCTATAAAAGTAACGCTATAGTAGCTAAGTATATAATAGAAGGAATCAAAGCTTATTACGATGTCTATAAGCAGGGTGATATTAGTTGGTTCCTTAGTATTAGGGTGATTCGAGACTAACCTATGTATAAGATATAGTTAGTCTACGACTAATATATTAGAAAGGTAGCAAGAAGATATAGACTAGATATGCCTAACGTATATAAACTAACTCCTTTAAGCTATAAAGAACTAAAGAAGTTTAAAGGGAGTACTACTAGTATGTAGATCAAAGAATATCAGGAGCTCGTCAGATCAATCCTATACTATATAATTATACTATATCTAGATATTATATATACCTATTTAATACTATCCTAATACCTGACCAACCTAGGGCTAGACTACTTATTAGAGGCACAGCAAGTAGTGAGATATCTATTTAGGAGCTCTTACCTATCAATCTAATATAGAGGCAAGCGAGTGCTAGATAGTCTAATGCTTATGATCGCTAGGGACACTTCGTATATAGATGATCTAGACATATGATATTTATTATAGGGATATATCTTCTTCCTATTTGGCGGTCCTATTACGTGGAAGGCATCGCGCCAGGATACTATTATAACATCGAGTACTAAAGTAGAACTTCTAACGCTCTCCCTCACGGTAAGAGAGGCTATAGCGCTTAAAAGGCTATTTATAGATATTAATCTTAAGCTTGGAGAACCCTAGAACATCTACTATAACAATTAGTAAACGATTAGACTAGTAATAGCTAAGAACGAACGTATCAATACTTACCTACAGTATATAGACATCTATAATATATAGTTACACTAGGAAGTAGCGAAAGGAACGTTTAAAGTAATATATCTACTAACTAGTTAGATACTAGTAGATAGGCTTATAAAACGACTTAGCTAACAAGCTTTCGAGCGCTAGAGAGCACTCCTTAATCTTTAGGATATTAGTTATAGGCTTATATAACTAGGGGGTAGCAAATAAGTTAAATTCGAGAAAACAGACCAGGGCGTATATATAAGCACCTAAGACACCATCTAGTACTCTACCTAGTACTCCTAAATATATCTATATAACCTTCTACTATTGGCCGTCGCCGGGATCAATAGCTTTGCCCTTGCCTTTATCCTTACTAGGCGATAGTATAACGCCTGACGCGTCATTAGAAATGTTAATATAAGCCTTACGACCCTCCTTGATTTTGCTTAGCTAGTAGAAAATGTTATATATAGAGTGGGCGATCTTCGTAAAACGTACAAGTTTAGCCTTATCAAGCTTATACTCCTCTATATTATCCTTAACTTGCTCGGAGGAAACGCTAGCACGTTTAACGTCATTCTAGAGAACTATATATAACTTCTTAAGATCCTATATATAACTATTAGCACTTCTGTCTTACCTATACATTAGGGGTAAAGGGCAAGATCTAGGGACTTATAGAAGCCTTAGCACTATCTAGTAGAGCCTTTATCAAATCCTTTACCAATCTAATATAAGAAGTAGGACTATTCTAATCAATATAAGTATCGCAAGAGCTATCAGACGTATAGGCGATTAACGTATATATCCTTATACTTATAGTAACCATAGGTATAGTGGTAACAGTAGGAGCTAGCGCTAGAATGATCGTAACATTCGCCGAAAGAACGTCCTACTAGAGCCGACCATATATACATTCTATAGGGCACCTTACGAAGCTCGCTAGCTTTAATATTACTATATTTAATCAGCCTAAACGATCTTAACACGACTAGTAGTATATTAGAAACTATGATAGAGTCACTATCAAATCAATCAGAAGAAACCGAACTACGCGAATTCGCTTGAAAACGCTAGATTTGCCAGGATCGCTAAAACACCACGAAATTAGCGATAGAACAAAGGAGCACTTACAGTATAGAAGCTTTAGTACGCTTACGCTTTCAAGGCGTTACAGGAGCAGGAGTCGACCTGCTAGCTATCGTAGTATTTACGACGGGTATATCTGACAAGTTATCCGTTAATTCGAGCGTAGGAGGCGTTATCTTGTTATTATTACGATTGAAACTGGTAATACTATCGCTACTATAGTTACGATAGCTATATTTAAACTATAGCTTCAAAGGAATTGCTCTACTATACTTGACTCTTTTAGACTTCTAAATACGGAAGGCGGGCCCCCTGAAGGAGCTATCGAGGTAAGAGCGACAAAGGATATAACACTAGGAACAGTATCACTATAAAGCGTAGTTAAATGACTATTACGTTTAACTAGGGGGTATGTCAGAAGCTATAGAGCTTCTAAGAGTATTAGCTATATACGTGCTATAGCGTATGAGGTGTCGTTGCTAACGCATTAGCCAGTCCCTTTGTCTATAAATATCAGTCGTTTTGTCTCCTTTGTAGATAGTTTCAACAAGGCACTCTTTCCTTTGTATAGCTACCTACTGTACACTGCTTTCAACGCTCCTGGAAGCTTATCACTACGTTCGGCAGTAACTATACCCTAGTCAGGGACGCCTAGGCCAGGGCTAGAACACTTACGCGGCCCCCTTAGGAGCGTCCGTCTATAGTATTAGCATTTATTACGAACTTAGGAGCTACCAGGAAGAAGAAGGACTAAGGGACGGATAGATTTGATAATAGGGAGGACAAACGGGACACTTACTAGGATTATTACTATAGATAAATGACTAATGTATTTATTAAGTTACGACGGGTCGTTATATTTTCTTTTTAAACCCTGGTACCTATTATAGTATATAGCTATTAGTAGGTCAGATCTGATTAACCTACTAATAGGGATGATAAGCTAGGGGCTATAGATATATATTTAGATAGTATCCCTAAGTGCCTCTAGCACTTGGAAGAATCAACGTATCTTATCACCACTTCTGTAGACCGTACTAGTTGGTCTAGGAGTGCCACCTACGGCGCGAATACCGCTATAGTGTTGTATCTTGTAGCCTGTCCAAGCTATAGTCATTTGTAGCTATCGAGCTATAGTAGGGGTATTAATAGGACTTATAAAAGTTGCTTTATAGAATATAGAGTTTAGAAAATTATAATTAATTAACGAAAATAATATAAAGAAATAGACTTTAGATTTAGATTAAGATAATATTAGACTATATTTATAAAATAAAAAAGCTATAATTTATAAATAAAGTAGCCTAACCCTAAGCCTAATTGTAGTATAGGATTAAGATACCTAGTCTATAAGGTTAATTATATAAGTATTTATCTATTCTTTAAATAGAGTCTAGTTATTTTCCAGCTAGTTATATTCCTTAGTTAATATATTCTAATAATAGCTATATTAATGGCTTTAAGATTATTTATCTATATAATCGAGTATAAATAGAATATAGTTTTATAATATCTTAAACTATCTAAGGTCTCCTTAAAAAGTAAATTATAGGTCTTAGAATTATTCTTAGTATTTTCGATCGATTATAATATTAATAAATTAGATTAGATTAATGACCTTAATAGCCTTAAGATAATATCCTAAATTATTAGAGTCTAAGGATTTATCTAGTAATTATAGCCGTTTTAAAGCCTTTAAGTATTTAAGTATTCCTAACTTCTTAAGTAAGAATTTTTCTTAGTCTTATAGTTATTATAATCTTACTAGCTCCTTAATTTAACCTTCTAATTTATAAATAAGCTACTTATAGTTAGGATTTTATAGTAAAGATTCTAAAATCAAAGATATGGGAATATATAGAGGAGGTTTAAAGTAATTTTATAGTTAATACTAAGCTAAAAGAGTCTTACTTTAATTTAAAGATTCCCCTTCTACTACTAAGGGTATTAAATAACTAGGTAATAGTATTATCTCGATTAATGAAGGGTAAAAAGGATTAGAAAATGTTAGGGTAACCTACCGCTTAGGCTAGTTATCAAGAGAGGTAGTAATATTATAAGGCCTTCTAAGTAAGTTAGAACTAGCTATAAGGATAGGTAGAGGGTTAATTACTCTAGGCCAGTAGGTTACCCTTAGGTTGATATAGGAAATTAATCCTTAGGGAGGAAAACGTCCTCTCCGGATTAGTAATCTAATAGATATATTTTATACCCTAAATCTACTACTTATTCTTCTAGCTATATCCTAACCCTATCTACTACCTTATAAGGTTATATCTATTAGTATATAGTATCGGCCCTCTATACTTTATTACTAGTATAGTTAGGTATATTTATAATAGCTCTCCTTTAATTAGCTAGGAGCTATAGATATCTCTACTTAGTAGCTTAGTAATAAGCTTAAACTAATAACGCCCTATAGGTTAGGGCGGCTAGTATAGTGTTACGTATAGCTGAAAAATTTATAAGCGTCGGTTATAGTCAGGTCTGGCTACCACATTAGTAGTGCCCCTTGCGCGGCTGCTATAGCTTGTATGTGGTCGAAAGTGGTATTATTAGTTAGTGTTCTTGAAGAGCTTTCGAACGGTGGTAGTTTTGTATGTTTTGGATAGGTATTTGTAAGGATGTAAGAGAAGCCTTTTTATTATTCTAGAGGATTTAATTAGCACCACCCGTTTCACAATGGCGCCCCTATACTCTGATGGTAGGTTTGTCCTCTACCCCTGCTTCCCTCTTTGCCTTACTAATTATAATCTTAGTATAATGACAGCAGAACTTTTGACTACAAATTGTACGTCTAGTAAGAAGCATATAACATGGTCTGCTATAATCACCATTCAGACTATTGACTATCTTTAGGATTAACCCACTTATAAGCTCCTTTAATTTGCATTGAAGTATTTCGTCCTATATATTGCAGATTCTAGTGAGCGGCTGACCACCCGGACCACTTTTCCCCTTCTCTCCGTGGTCTTCTAGTAGCTTAGTGATATCAACTACGTCATACCACACGTCACCAGTCTAGTATACACTTCCTAGCACCTGAACAGTGCTCTGGTAACGAAACAGATTCTCACGTTCACATGCCCTTTCCTCACCTTTATCAGTCACTTGGCATACCGGTTCTCCTACTGTCTTTTTCTCTATCCTTCCACACGACTCGAGCTACCCGCCGTCATCAGCAAGTAGGCTCTATCGATAATTCTAATATATCGCCAAATAACCGTGAAGCCTCCGAGTCCCTTGCACATCGCTCACTAGGTCGCTACAATGCCTAGAAAACAGATTCCGATCGCGAATCCCCCTCCTCTCCCGTCTCACCTCCCAGACAGCGTGCTGGAGCTGGCGGTGCAGCCCGAGAAGAAGCCGCTGCAAGATGACGTCCGACAGTCATTGAGAAGCTTCCAGCGGGCGGCAGAGTACATCACAGCAGGTAGTTTCCTCTCAATTCCATTTCTTAGTTTAAACCTGTAACTCACATTGACATCTCAGCGATGATATTCCTCCGGGACAATGTCCTTCTTGACTCCGAACTGAAGCTGGAAAATATCAAGCCTCGACTCTTAGGTAGGCCTGCCTCTTGCTTCTCATTCCTTCAGCAATGTCTAACATAGGATGACAGGCCACTGGGGAACATGTCCGGGTCTCATCTTAGTGTGGTCCCACCTCAACCTGCTCATCCGCAACCACGACCTCGACATGATCTATGTTATTGGTCCAGGGCACGGTGCGCCTGGCGCGTTGGCTGCGTTGTGGCTCGAGGGCTCTCTGGAGAAGTTCTACCCTGGCCAGTACGACAGGAATGCGGAAGGGTTGCGAAACTTGATCACTAGATTCTCCGTTCCCGGGGGCTTTCCGAGGTGTGTTTTCTCGCGACCATTGAATTGTCGCCTCAGGAACTGCGGCTGACGCAGCATCCAAGCCACATCAACGCCGAGACTCCCGGATCCATCCACGAGGGCGGCGAGCTGGGGTATGCGCTGGCCGTATCCTTCGGTGCAGTCATGGATAATCCGGACCTCATCGTCACTTGCATCGTTGGCGATGGGGAGGCCGAGACGGGGCCGACTGCTACGTAAGTCGAACAATCTCAACAGCTTCCTTGTGGCGCACACCGTATACTTACGTACCCAACCAGGGCCTGGCATGCCATCAAGTACCTTGACCCTGCCGAATCGGGGGCCGTCATTCCCATTCTCCATGCCAACGGGTTCAAGATCAGCGAACGGACCATATTCGGCTGTATGGACGACAAAGAGATCGTTTGCTTGTTCAGCGGCTACGGCTATCAAGTCCGCATAGTGGAAGATCTGGAAGACATCGACGACGAGCTACAGAACGCCCTTGAGTGGGCCGTAGCTGAGATCAAGAAGATTCAGCAGGCGGCGCGGTCGGGGAAGCCGATAGAGAAGCCACGATGGCCGATGATAGTGTTGAGAACGCCGAAGGTAAGGACGATGGCTCTGAAGTTTCGCGAACGCCGGCAAAGACTGACACTCTGTAGGGTTGGACTGGGCCCAAGGAGGTTGAGGGCAACCTCATCGAAGGATCCTTTCATGCTCATCAGGTTCCTTTGCCCAAGGCCAACAGCGACCCAACACAGCTCAAAGCGCTCGACAACTGGCTGTCGAGCTATGAAATCAGTGAGCTCCTCAAGGACGGGAAGCCGACCGAGACCGTTCTCGCTCTTTTGCCTCGCAAGGACGAGAAGAAACTCGGTCAGCTCAAGGCGGCATACGACCCTTTCATTGGCCTTAAGGCCGTCGACTGGCAACCGTTTGGCGTCGAGAAGGGCAGCGAGGAGAGTTGTATGAAGGTCACCGGCAAGTTCCTTGACAAGGTCTTCCAGGAGAACCCCAAGACGATCAGACTCTTCTCGCCTGATGAGCTGGAGAGCAACAAGCTCGACGCGGTGCTGGACCATTCGCAACGTAACTTCCAGTGGGACCAGTACTCGCGAGCCAACGGTGGGCGCGTGATTGAGGTGCTCTCAGAGCACATCTGCCAGGGCTTCATGCAAGGGTACACATTGACGGGCCGGACCGCCATCTTCCCGAGCTACGAGTCATTCCTGGGCATCGTGCACACCATGATGGTTCAGTACTCCAAGTTCGTCAAGATCGCATGTGAGGTCAAGTGGCGCGGCGACCTGCCGTCGATCAACTATATCGAGACGAGCACGTGGACTCGGCAAGAGCACAATGGGTTCTCGCACCAGAACCCGTCGTTTATCGGTGCAGTCTTGAACGTCAAGCCCAGGGCAGCTAGGGTAAGCTTACATATCTCTTCACCCTCCCGGCCTCCCCTCTGCAGCCCGCCACCGTGTCTTACACTCTTGCTCACACTGCCGACTCCTGGTGCAGGTCTACCTCCCTCCGGACGCGAACTGCTTCCTCAGCACCGTCCACCACTGCCTCCAGTCACGCAATAAGACAAACCTCATCATCGGTTCCAAGCAGCCCACGGCAGTGTACCTGTCACCCGAGGAAGCGGCCGAGCATTGCCGCCGTGGCGCCTCCGTTTGGGCTTTCGCCTCGTCCCCTCCCGACCCATCCCGGCAGGCGCAGGAAGATGAGCCGGACGTTGTGCTGGCCGGCATCGGCGTCGAGGTGACCTTTGAGACGGTCAAGGCGGCCGAGCTACTGCGGGCCCTGTGCCCGCAGCTGCGCGTCCGCGTCGTCAACGTGACGGACCTGATGATCCTGGCGCCCGAGGCTCAGCACCCGCACGCGCTGAGCCGCGATGCCTTTGTCGACCTCTTCACGGCCGACCGCCCCGTGCTGTTCAACTACCACGGCTACGCCACTGAGCTACAGGGCCTGCTGTTCGGTCACCCCGGCACCGCACGCATGAGCATCGCCGGGTACCGCGAGGAGGGCAGCACGACAACGCCGTTTGACATGATGCTCGTCAATAGGGTGAGCCGGTTCGACCTGGCAAGGAAGGCGCTGCAGGTCACGGCAGAGAGGAACGTGGAGGTGAGGGAAAAGGCTGAAGCGCTCATTAAGGATATGGATGCGCGGGTGGATGAGGTCAGGCGGTTCATTGTCCAACATGGGAAGGGTAAGTCTCGCCACCACCAGGGTGTCTTTGGACTTGGTCGGGAGGGAGGGCAAGCTGACACGTCATGCAGATCCCGACGACATCTACAAGCCACCCGACTTTGATCACAACTAAGCCGCGGCAAGGAGAGGGCCCGGCCCGAAACCGGGGTGGCGCTGGGTGATGGGTGCCGTGTGACTTGTCCTGTGAGTCGCCCGCGTCTTGATGATGGGGCGGTCGGGGATTCTCGGAGATGGCCAGGAGTAGCTGAACTTAACCGTATCCCTGCGATGCCAAAATTATTCATCCATACATGCTTCCTGCATTTGTGGTAATAGCCTTGCCTTCTCCTCGGGAGATGACTGGCTCATCGGCTAGGTGTTGTGCGCATGCTGAACCCTGTTGATGGTTCGGCTGCTAGACATTTGTGGTTGAACTGTTCAACCGTCCATCGATGTCCTGGGCGAGGCGCTTTTTGTCATGCGACTTGCTGCAGAACAGATTCGATCTACTCACCTCCACCTGGCTGAATCACTTCTGGCATGTGGATTAATTAATCCGCAGCGAAAGACCAGTCGAGGCAGCCCAAACCGCATCATCATTTCCCAGTACTAACGTGAACTCCCGACAACCCTCATGGCCGGTCATTTAAGGAATTACTAACTGGCGTACATATCATATGGTAGGCGCGGGTTTACTCTAAACCTTTACTCTACTTTCTTGTTTAGTTGCCCCCTTCTGTGGAGAACAAAAACCCGCCCTCGCCCCCAAAACTTGATTTTAATCATGCGCAGCTGCGCGGAGGTGATGCTGACGTTTACTGGCATCGGACCCTGTGCGAAAAACGCATGGCTGGAGACGGACAGTGTGCGATCCCAGTTTGTTTCCGAGGCTCTCGGGTTTCTCCTCTCCCTATCGTTTTAGTAGCATTTTGATGGGCTTCCATTCCTTTACACTACAGGTCCAAAGAGTGGTTAGTGTCATACTCTTCGCCATCATCATGATGAGACTTGGACATTATTAGTCGTTGATACCTCTATCCGCTGCATCAGCTGATAGCCCGTCAAACGCACCATCCGAGTACGTCTGGAGACTTGCTCCCGAAAACTCCTGTTGCAGCCTTTTCCTATCGTCGTCCAGCATCCACACTGCTTGTTTAACGTTGTGTTGCACCAGCATCGTCACCGCCGAAGGTTTACCGCCAGGACTAGTTAGCTCCGGAGTTTTCTTCACTGCCGGGCCTGCCCCACTAAAACCAACCTTTGCATAGCTATACACAGTACTGCGTATATACGTACATTACCGAACCGGAACATTTTCCGGCCCTCACTCTCCCATGTACGGTTTCACCCGTCAATGGCACGCTGCAGTGCCAAACACGAATTACATACATGCACATCGTAGTGGACTGTTATGCATACCCCGCGCATACACCAGAGGGTACGAATTGGTAATGCGGAGGGACCTGACAGTACAGCACGAGGAAGAGGGGAAAGGGGCTGCGGGAGCGTCGGCCATCGGCGGACGCGGGGCGGGCCCGCGGGATGATCGCCCGTCCGCGGCCGTCGCAGGATCGGATCCCGTATGCCGCATGCTCGTCACTGGTTTTGATATGCGCTGATATGCGCCAACGCGGCCATCTCCGGGTGATAGCGCTCGCCTACACTTCCCCTTGTGTAACACTACAGAACATTCCGTAAACCGCGCAACTGAAGGTTACATGTAGTATATAGTTATAGATCTACGGCCCTCGTTCGCTGCATAATTATGGCCATTGAACACAAATACAAGGCCTGCAAGTGCCTGGTATCGGGTGCTGCCGCCCGCTGCTGTTGCGACCCTGCCATCGATGCTGCCGATGGGGATCTCTCACCTCGCGAAGTAGTGTAGGCTCGGCGGTGCCTTGGCCCTTGCCTGAAAGTCTGGCCGCCCCCCCGCCCCCCCACCATTTTTTCCCCTTCGTAAATGGACAATTCTGATGGACAAGTGCAGCTTGTCGCCTGCGGCTCACTCGGGTTGATGAACTTGTTCGAAGAGTCATCCACCACCCCGTTCCCTCTTTGACCCGCCAACATCCCCAATCCGGGAGATCATGCGCAAATGTCATAGCCATTGTCTCAACATACTTGTATACTCGTACCCTACGTGCGACCTCCGGACTCTTGAAGATTCCTAGACAAGTTTAAAAAGCCCCGTCTGCTGTCAAAAGCCTAGGACGAGCGAAGATCTACCGGTGTCGTCGGTTTGTTAAACGTTCTGCAAGCCAGACTAAAAAACGGCCAAGGCTCCCCTCATCCTTGTCATAGGGTCGGTCCTGTCGGCAGCAAACATAAGATCGTTAAAGAGGGTGCCGTTTGTAGGAATTGTTCCGTCTACGCCGCAGCTTGGAGTATAAAAACGCTCCCGGAAGGGGACGCCGAAGGGTTGCAACGCCATTGCGTTGGATTAGTGTGGTGTCCTGTACAGTACATGTATACATTTAAAGCCGGGCTTCGGTATTGAGATGGTTAGAACCTCCATACACACTAGTATGTGCCATTTTCGTACAACATGATAAAGGTGATCATATGGTAAGTCTCCTGTGCGCAGGCGCGTATCATGATCCACCCCCTCTTCTCTCAAACCTCGAACTCTTGCAAACGAAGTACTTCTACTCTGTACGACGCAAAACAAGGACTCAGGCTCACGCGAGCATAAAAAAAAGCAAAAGCCGGCCCCTAAGAACACCCCCATGGTAGCGCGTCGCGCAAACTTGGAATTGCTAACCAGGCTCTGGGGCTAGCAAGTCGCCGGAACCATCAGCCGGCTCAACTGCCCCATCTGCACTGTGGCCGGTCGTGCAACCCTGGCAGGGAGGCGTCCGGGGAGGCAGCCGCGGCGGCCCCGGACTGGTCGGATCGCCCGGTCCAGTGGAGCGTGCAAGGGCAGTGGGCCCCGCGGAATCACAACCCCAAAACCGCTGAATCCGTGTCTCCCTCAAGGCGAACATCATCCTTGGCAAGACACACGAAACGGTGTTGGGCCCCAGCTCAACCGGTGCAATACCGGGGACCAGCGCCGTCCCGCCCTAACTGCAAGGACCACCGATTGAATTACCTGACACCTTTCTCACCCCCCTCCCCACTCTAACTTATTTTTTTCCTTGTTCGCTGCATTGAAGCCCGGAGAAGATGCGGGCTGGTGGCACATCGCAAGAACTAGATTTCCGCTAGCTTGCACTAGTGTAGGGGAACCAACTGGGACCACCCGTGTACCCACCACTGGCTCCCCGTCCCACCATATGCAGGGCTTCAAGCACGGAGCGGATTTGCCCTGCAGTGCATAAACCTATCCTGGTAGGAGACAGGGGAGGGGGTTACCCGGGGTTTGTCACACGACTAGTTATTAACTACACTACCAAGTACAAAGTACACTAGTGTAGGACAGCACTGGATGACAGGGGAAGAGCCGTGCAGCCATATTTGCGGAGAACCACCCCAGGGGCGCCCACTGAAGTGAAAACACATGGTGTGAACACCCACCACCCGAAGCCCATGCGTGTCATCAACCGCGGGATTCAGATTCCTGGGTGTGGATGGGGACAGGAACGAGGGGAGGGTGCACCAAGAGTACAGTATTTCATGCATACTCACACTAGTAACTGTAATCCGTATTGTACTACGGAGTATTCCGTGCAAGACATTGCACTACACCTCCTCCAGGATTCTGAATCCTAGCGCGGTACTTGCCGCCAGTGGCTTTTTTGGCGCAGGACCCACGTACCACGCTAGGATTCAGAATCCCGGAGGAGGTGTAGTGTCCGGGAAGTCGAAAACATGCGCGGGGGGCAATTCCGAATTTGCTGACCTTACCTCCCCGTTTAAGACGGCAGCTCGGCCAATCCAGCGGCTTCCAGGCTCACCCTTCGTTTGCACTCAGCACACCGCGCTCGAGGAAACAGGCCCCCCGTCGACGTTTAACACCACTACTATGAACAGCGGCCCCAGGCACCAGTTCGTCGAAAAGCACATCGACCGCTCCTGGAGGGAACCGAGGCTCGACAGCTGACACTGGCCCGCCCGCATATCCCTCTGTCCCCCGACCCAGCTACTTCGTACATTTGCGCAGCCACAGCCTGGCACGGCTGCCGGGGGGAGGGGCTCCTCGACACCACCCTCCCTCTCGGGCTACTCCCGGTGTCGAGTGAGCAGACACGACTCCGTTTGGCCTCAGCACGAGGGCCTAGAAATAGGCCAACAGCCGGTCTCTGCCGGCTATTAAGGCAGTGCAGAGACTCCCTGAGAGGAGGCATTACGTGCTTACCCTTCCTGGTTGCTTCTTCATTCGGGACTGTCTCCCATTTCTGCCAACGCGATCCAGAGAATTTAACGCCAAATTCAAGCCCGGCATCCAACGACTGCGAATCCGGCGACTGACCGCCGTCAACCACGGCCATGAGCAGCGAATCCACCATCGACAGGGCGCACGAGGAAGTTGAAGTCAGTCACTTCCCCGAGGTCATCTTCCCCGCCGGCAATTCCGACTTCCGTGCGGTGCGGAACCGGTGTGCACAAGCATGTCGCGTCTTCAATAGTACTCCAGACGATGCGGACCCGGAGGAGCGGAGCCAGAGGTGGCTTGAGTACGTCGACCCACCCAGGCGCCGGAGAGACATCCCCCTTTCCTTTCCCCCGTCCGGAAGGCTATCCACCTTCGGGTGTGGGGGGTCTAAATCAAGGCGAACTAACATTTCTGCAGCATTGTACGGCCGGACCGCGACCGGGCTGAAGACGGCATCTTGGCCGTCACCCACGACCAAACCTTCGCCGACCCAACACTCAAGGCCAAGACGCCGTTTGTCAAACCGCCCGTCTTTATCGACTATGGCATCCGCCTGCACATCGGGGGTTCTACCTTCATCAACAGGAACTGCATGATCATGGACACTCCCGTGGCCGACGTGGTCATTGGCGAAGGCTGCAACATTGGCCCTAACTGCTGCATCGTCGGGGTTACTCGTGAGTCTAATCCAAACTTTTTCCTCCGTCCTCTCCCCCTTCTCTCCCGATCCAGCCAAGACCCCCGGGCTCGAAACCGCGCTCCTTTCTCTCGGGTGCCGTTCCCGTGCCGTCAGCCGAATATCCCCGATCTGCATGGCGGCCCCCTGCCTGGTAGCTTGCGCGCTTGTGCCGGTTGTGTCAGCCTGCAGGCCCCGCGAGAATGGAGACGGCTAAATGGACGAAAAAAAAAAAAAAACCCACAGATCCCGTGCGACTCGACGAGCGTCTCCAGAAGCACAGCATTGGTCAGCCCGTTACGATTGGCGATAACGTCTGGATCGGAGCCAATGTCACCATCTTGTAGGTTTCTCTGCTTCTGGCAATCGACGTCGGCATTTCGCTCTCACCACACCAAAACCCAAGTCCCTTCTCGTTGCATACTCTCATTCTTCTGTCTTCTTCCTCATTTTCTATATCTTATTTTTTCTTCCGTCTTTCCTCTTTCTCTCTCTCTCTCTCTCTCTTCTTTTTTGGGGGTGGTAGGGGGGGGTTATTCTTACCCAGCGCTCCTCATTGTCCATGAATGGATGTTCTCATCACCTAATGATCCATCCCTCCGCAGTTGAACTAAATCCTCCCCTTACCCCTATCTCAGAAAAGGTCTTTGAAGCTAACTACTGGACCCCTCCTCCCCACGGTTCAGAGGCGGCGTGACGATAGGCTCCGGCGCAGTGATCGGCGCCTGCTCCCTCGTGAAGCACGACGTTCCGCCCCTAAGCGTCGCCTTCGGCATCCCCGCACGCGTCGTAGGCTCGGTTCACGACATCCCGCCGACTCCGCCTGATGCCGCTGTTGTCACGCATACGCTGACCGAGGCCATGGCGCTGAGCAACCGCCTCCCGCTCCCGCTGCCACTGGCGGGTACGGGAAAGAGGCGGCGGTGTTGCGCTTCCGCCCGCTCTTCTTCGACTGCTGCTGATGCTGCTGCTTCTGATTCTCACTCAACTCGGACTCCCGTCTCCGGTTCGCCAACAGTGGCAACGAGTCGTGGGAAAGAAGAAGCGGTAGATGAAGAAGACGAAGGGGAAGGGGACGGAGAAGAAGCGGAGGAAGAGGAGGGGTTGCTGGATTTCGACCTGCTGGAGCTGCTAGGGATGGAGAGTGGGGATGAACCGGATGACGACGACGAAGATCCGGACGAGCGCGGCCTTTTATTCCGCCAGGCGGCGACAACTCCGAGGCGGCGCTTTTCAGTTGTGTCCGGGTCGACGGCGCACCATAGTCGCCTCCTGCGTGCTGGACCAAGGGAACGGTTCAACATCGACCGAGATATGGATAGGATGGTCAGGGCCTTGTTGCTGCGGCGGCGAAGACAGCAACATCGGCGACGGAAGAAGGCATGGGCGACGAAGGCAATTGCGGCTATGGCGGTTGTGACCGTCTCGATTGTTCTGTGTTTCTTGTTGGGATTATACCTGGGGGCGAGTAAAGTCTCGCAAAGGGCCACCGGCTCAGGATACTTGTAAGGCTGCGGCTGCGTACATCTTGTAGATTGGGAAATGGCGTCTATGAAGGGCATCCTTTCTGCTTTCTCGGGTCGGATACCGGGCTCAGGGGATAGAAGATGGGACCGGCATGGAATTTTCTCCAAGGTCCGAAGGAGTCGGCTTGTTTGGTTTTAATGGACGCCCGAAGATCGGGTTCTTGTTTTTTTGCGATTTCACGAACCCGGGCCTATCCGATCATCGAGCAAGCGGGTCGCATTGGCACATTTGCGCATCGCCACACCGCAGAACCGATACGCATGGACTAATTAACGAGTACGTTGCTGTTGCTGTTGTGCGGATTTGGTGACACATCGGCAGCCCGTCGCAGCCCGTAGGTGCTAAAAGAGCCCGGTTCATGATAAAGACTATTATTGTACCTGAAAAACCTAATCAGGCGTTGCATTGGTTTTACTTCGCAGCCCTCTAGTGTCACCCATACTAATTAGTCGATCTAATTCCGTTCTTGATTGGTTTTTTACTCGGTTTCAGCACCACTCTTTCTTTAGCAACCTCGGGTAATTATGCTTCAATCGCAACTATTTTTGGCTTCTACGTGTTGCTATTATTATATAAGAAAATCCAAGTACCAACCTAAGGCAGTGCGTGCCCTGGCAAATTCGAGGAAATTAATTAAGCACTTGTGGTGCTTCTATACTTCGTCTGAATAAAACCTATCATACATAAAGTATAGGTACTTGAAGTTCACTATAACTACCTATGTTATCCTTCTCAACTTATCTGGGAATGTTTCTTGCCTCATTGGCCAAGCCCCATTTGTTCGCGGTGCATGAGCTCAAACATGAGTACCTGCCGCGTGGGCGCAATTTGTTCCCAACTGCTTACGATGACCGCATGCTACATCACGTGGTAGCTCCCCCACGCTTATCTGCGTGCTCTTCTTTGGTGGTGACAAAAAGGGCAAAGAGTCTAGAACAGTGGTGATAACTTGGTAATAGATGCTTCACCACGGTAGGGGCTGATCTGCGGTACAAGGAACCAACTCAGTCCGAGTTTGCGAGTCCCGTCATCTATTAAACAACAAACACAATGAACTCGCGCCGCATAGCGTGTAAGTTGGCTTTTAGAAGTACCTTTATTTGCCTGGTTCAGGAGGTTTCAGCCCTCGGCATTACTGACCTGGGAGAAGCTCTGCCGAGATCGCAAGGTTCGCTGCCCGGGCGAACAACCAGCATACGCGAAATGCCTCCAAGCGGGCGAGGAATGCGTCTATTTGCCAGCACAGCGGCCGACCAAGGCCAATCTGAACGAGACAATCGAGGCCTTGCAAAAACGCTTGAGTGAGCCCCCTTCAGACCTTCAAAATATGATTCCCTTGGTTCGTGTACTCGTTGACAAGCTCCCGCGCGTCTAAAGACGAGACGGAGAACATGATCCTCAAGATGCGCGCGTACTCCAGCTACGCGGACGCAACCCCGACGAGGTGGTCGTACAACTTCGACTGGCCGGCCATGTCCGACTTCTCGACTCTGGCACCGCCTAACCTCTCCGCCGAACCCCCAGCCACGCCGCTAGGAGTCGCGAATGGCTTTTTCGCATGTCAGATCGGCCAACAGAGCCTGATGCACCAGCAATCCAATCGGCCCTCGTCCGGCCCGCAGCCGTTGCAGCTGCCAGTTGGTCAGATGGAAGTAGCGGAGAGGAACGGCTCGACCGATTCGCGAGCCGGGGAGCCGATGGATTTTGACAGGGCACCGGCCGACCTCTCATTTCAACTCGGATTTCCCTCCACCGGCAACGACAAGGGCCATGAACAAGGACAGGCGGCCTGCCAAGAGGCGGGCCATGGGTCATTGTCCAGCCCCCGCGGTACTTCCACGTTCACCCCGCCCTCCTCGCGCGACGCTGATGCGAGGAGCGGCACGGGAAGCACAGATGATGTAACCGGCTCGGCTGTCGTCGACGCGCTTGGTGCTTATTGCTCGGCTGTGATACGCCGGGAGTGCGAGGTTGTGGGCATCGCCAACATCGTCGCCGACTACATAGCCTGGATGCGCAAGCTCCCAGCTACGGGTGCGCCTCCCGTCACCAACACAATGTACCAACAGATGATGGCCAACATCGAAACCCGCGTGCGCGAGCTGGTGGAAGTCGCCCAGAAAAGACACGACGAGCCCCTCCGGAACCTGCTGTTGGCCCTCGAAAACGCTTCCAGCACTGCTGTGGCGGGCCGCGTGGCGAATCTCGAGGCAGACCTTCAGAAACAGAGACGTGATCATACCAACTTTTTCGAGAAACAGTACGACACCTGCAAGTTTCTCTCAGAGCAGGCGCAAAAACTACCCTAATCATCCGAAACTGACCTGGACGGGACTGACATACGCCGGCCTGCCGGAATATCATCCGGGACGTGAGCTCTGGAGTTTCGTTTTGTGTCAATGGAAGGCAAATTTGGGGTTTTCGGGAATGGATAGGGCTTCACCTAGGCCTACATCTCAGGAACCAGGTCCGGGGTGTAATATTTACAAACCAAACGTTCTATAACATTGCCCAGGGCGTATGTGCAGCAACGGTCAGCGACCCCGCAGTATCTTGATGCTAGAGTACATTGTCTCGTTGCACATAGTTTAGGCAATTACCTAGATTTGCTCTATAGAGGAGTCTACGATGTCACGCATAGGAGTGAAAATCCCCATCTCTGGAACAGTTTGAGCAATGTACTCTATTCTGAATTTATTTAAACATTTAATCAGCGTTTCTAAGGTATATTTTCTTCCCGGAAAAGACAATCATATATTGCCAAGTCGGCATGATGAATATCATGATTAGGCAATGACAGCTCCAAGATGATCCGCAATGCTATCGACGCCGTGCAATTTCCCTAATAGATTTCTCACCACACAATACTTCTCCCTAATGCATGTACCTACGAGGGTACATGTCATTGTTGAACAAATGTCCTTGAACAGCTCACCAGAACCTTCCGGTATCATCCAATTGTCTATATAACTTTCCCCTGACTTTGGTTTTTTCAGTTCAGAATATGAAAAGGTCTCTTGGGTGTAGAGCCAGCAGCCAAATGCAGCAACTCGGTTACACGGCCGCTGCGCCAGCAGAGACGAATAGCTTCCTTCGCTAATGAATGACACAGGCCAGCTAACAGCTCATCAACCATGGTGCAGAGGTGCTCGGGGTGGGATGTACTTACGCTCAGGAACAGCGAGGTGATGAATCCGATTGCGGTGATGGCGACGAGGTAGTAAAAGGCCTCAGAAATGGCGCTCATGATCTCCCTTACAACCACCACACGATCACTCTCATCGAGGTTTTCGTAGAAGTGGCCACTAGCTCCCGTGATCAACGCGGTCGCTTCGCTTCTCGGGATCTTGGGGAGTGCCGAGGTAATCCTCAAGATAGCCCTATTGGTGAAAACAGACCCCGAGACGGACAGGGTGAGGATGATCCCGAGTACTTGGACTGTGTTTTGGTGACAAGTTTAGTCATTTGAGCCTATACTGGGATGCGTAGGGCTCTTGGGACGCACCAACTGTCATCACCGACACCACGTTGCTGACCTCGGGTGGGGGAGCGAGGGCAGACGCGACACCGACGCCAGCGCTTTGGAATGCGCCAATACCCAGTCCCAGGAGCGCCGCGTATCCGTACAGGGCCGAATTGGAGATAGAGGGAGTAATCGTTGCTATAAGTGCACTGTTGTCAGCTTGACGATCTCAACTGCCGCCGCAAGGGACGGGAGGGAGGACGGGAAGAGTTCTCCCTTACTCATCAGCGCGGATCCAGCAACCAACAAGGCATTTCCAACGACAAACCAAGGCATGTAGTAACCGGTCTTGGGCATGGCAACGCCGTTGAACAGATAGCCAAAGACGATCATGCAGATGAGCGGCAGAATACGGACGCCGGCCATCAGCGGCGTGTCGCCTCGGGTAAACTGGAAGATGAGCGGCGTGTAATAGATAGACATCATCATACTGCCGGCAACGAGAAAGGCCTGTAGAGGCACCAAGATCAGGTCCTTGGTGCGCATGACGTGCACCGGAAGGAGCCTCAAGTCTCCGGGGATGAATGGATGGTAGATGGTGACAGGACGAAGGCGATGAACAGGACCAGCGTCATGACCCAGAGGGCAATCTCGGAACCGCTATTCCAGGCGTAATGCGTGCCGCCAAAGCTGCCAGCCATGCTGAAGCAGGCCAAGAAGGCGGTGAATATTACGATGCCAACCCAGTCCTGCTTGCGCATCTTTTCCTTGAATGGGATGTCCGGCATCGCGTTGATATTCGGAAGGCTAAAGAGGAAAGCGGGGGCAAACAGAGCGGCGATCGGGAGCTGCGCGAGAAGGAGGAAAGAGTCAGCGTCGAATGATCTCATTGATGTAGAAGCCCCATCTCCAAGTGGCGGGGCTGGTAGCAAACGAGCCGCCGACAATGGGCCCCAACACATTCCCAAAGCCCCATACTGACATGCAAATGGCGAAGTAGAGCGGGCGCTCGTTTGGCGTGGTGAGAATGCTGATATAGGTGAGCCCTCCCACGTAAACACCGGCGCCACCAATACCGGCAATGACACGGCCGAGGATGATAGCATTCATGTTGGGTGCGGCGCCACAAACTGCGCTGCCGACCTCGAAGAGAATCAGACTGACGACGAACAAGAACTTCATGTTAAACATGCCGAACGCCTTGCCACTAAATTGAGAAAAACGGTCAGCGGAACAGCTCGGTCGAAGAAAGAAAGTCACTGTTCCGTTTTTTCCTCTGATTTCTCCCATGGTTTTCCTAGTCTTGTTCTCTTCGCGATCTCCACACGTACATGGGCAGAATAACCACCTGGCCGAGCACGAAGCTGACTCCGATCTATGCGAGGCTGCGTTGGTCGTTGAATGTCTCAATAATCGAGGGTTGAATGGTTGCAACCTGCGAATTGTTGGCAGTCAGTACTGATCCACGTCGCATGACTCGTCTCAAGGTAACCTACGATAGTGTTGTCTAACGCGAAGAGCAGAACCTTCCCTGCATGTCAGTGCCGCCCAACTTGTACCAGGCGCTTCTTTCTGATCCAGATTACGTACGGTAGACATCAACGAAGTGAAAATGATGAACCACTATAGCATGTGCAAACAGGTTAGAAGTGAGTACAGAGACAACATCTTATCGACACGCGGCGGGCTCACCTTTAGGCCCGTGATTGTCCGCTTTGGTTCCGCATTTTTGCCATCAGGAGCGGTGTCTCCCTTCGTATGGCCGTTCGACGACTCCAAATCGTTCCGGTTTGCCGGGGGATTTGGAGTAGTGTCTAAGCTTTTTTCGTTGTCATGGCTGTGGCGGCTTTGGGCGACGCTGGTTTCGTCGACAACCGCCATCTTCTTTTCTTCTGCTACAGTGGCGTCTCGGCCGGAAACACAATGCCGGGTTGATGTGGACTGCCGTCACAAATATATTACGGGAAAAGCGCTCTGCGATCGTAAAATTTCGACAGATGTCGACGGTATGTATGGGTTAGCGATGGTCGGATCTCGATCTTAAAACGAGGGAGCTTCCATCGAGCTTCGGGCAGGGAAAGCAGAGAAAAGGAAAATATCGGTCGCAACAACTTCCCGAGCCCCCCGCTGACAAGCTCGGACAAGCTTCAACTTTTTATTTCGGTTTCAGATCTCTTCTACTTTTTGGATCGCCAACAAGCAGAAGGAGACGCGATCTCCCGGTGGTCGTCCGTGTTCCCATGGGCGGCTCAGTCCGAACCCACCGAATTAACATCTGGATTGTTCAACCAGCTCTTTTCGACAGGGGTGCCGGAGCTTGAAGAGAGAGCCGGAGTCACCGGACCGAGGGTTAGGGTTGTTTGTAAAATCCGGCAATGTTGAGGCAAACTGTGAACAACAGAATGAGAATGTGCATGTTAACATATTGCTTTTGAAGCGCCGCAAGTTCTAACGCTTAGTCGCTGAACGCATCTTGATTTTTTTCATTTACCTTACCCCGAACTGTGCCGCTCCAGAAGCTGTCAATACAGAGAGCTCTAGCATTTCGGCTTGCGACCCACAGCTCGGGCCGAGTGGGGCCGTCCGGAGCCGGGCGACGGAGGCATCAATCATTCCTCTGCCAGCCGCCAACAATGCTTCGTAATCAACCAAAATATCTGTCTCTCCTCCTCTATGCCGGTGAATCGCTTGCTGTTCTACATGAACTAGAATCTTATTCACTGTCGGCCCATTTTCATAGGCTCTTGCAACCCTTTGAAGACATCGAGAACAAAGGCTACGGGCCTTGAGGAAGTATCATTTGCAGCCTCTAACTGGTAACTTCGGGATCGACATTAAATATGTACCTTTTGGATTCATGTCTAACAAATCCTACAATGCTAAAAGAACGAGGGCGGGAATAAGTGTTGGTACGCTTGGAACATAATACTAGAAGAGAACACTCTTCTAACACCGATAATGGAATAGTAAGCAGAACCTATTTGTTTCAGAAGATTCGTAATTGAAATGTTTATAGATATATAATTTTCAGGTAATTATTATACTCAAATAAATACGTTAAATCGATGTTACACTTTCTCGCTCTTTCTATTAATAGATTCAGCCCGAGAAAACCTTACTGTTGCAGAGATATTAACTTAGATTTATATCTAATAAGTTCTACATTCTAAAAATTGCTATCTTATTCCCCTCTTCGTATTATAAACGTACCTAGTCCCATTCTCTCTGTGACCTTGGACGTTATTTATAAATCGCCAAATATTTAACATCACGAGTAAAGCTAGAAGTCCTAGAAAATATATCCATCTGGTTCCTTAACATCATTTGCTCCTTGTCACTATGTATACAAACAGAGGGGACCAAAGACTTGACTATATATAGAATACTATAAGCCCTTCACCATATGCTGTGGTCTCAGAGCTAGAGAAGCTATATTAGCCAAAGAAGGACTTGGAGAGTTTACCACTACTAAAACAGCCTACGATATTATACGCAATCTCTCTTAGGTCCTGCTGATCCTCCATATAATCCAGGTAGTTTTGTCCGAAGTCGATGGGGAGGCTCAATCTTAGAGAGTGCCTGCACTATTTGCCGACGAGCCTCGATTTCCGAAACAAGCATGCCTCAATACCGAGCTCTATAGGCACTCTTGTGTTTTCACGATGGCTAACATGCAATATCATTTTCTTCTCTACAAGTGCACTGATTTCAATATCAAAAAACATTGAATGGAGCAGTAGCGAATCTAACACCGATTTAGGTTTTTCGCCAGTTTCTCGGTCGAAGTAGGGGGGATGATCTGGGAAGCGTCCTTGGTGCCGCGCGTGATGAGTGTCAACGTGATGTATCAAAACAAGTCGAGAACCAACGAGTACATAGTTGCGCGGCAAACCTTGGGAAGCCTTGCCCTAATGGTAGTTTCGGTTGAGGTGCGAAGGGTCGTGCTAGCTTCCTATCAATCGATACAGTGCGAGAGCCCCAAGCACTACGCGGATGAAATATCTGCCTTAATCTGGTCGTCTATTCTCTAAGCCAAGTCTTCGACTCTGTTATTGAGGGCACCCGATATACTCGAAGTTGCTTGCTATTAGGGAGGTAAAGCATACCCTAGCTGGGAAGTCCATTTTTCTAAAGCTTTTTGCCATAGCCAAGGGGTTTCCAAAACTCCGTCGATGTGTAACATAGCCTCTAGTATATCTACCTCAGAACCTGCCATGACCTGGAAGCAAGATACCGCAGCCACTGCCAGCCTTCAGATTCTACTTTGCTGGGTGATGTCCAGGAACTTCAAAATGCTCAGACAATCACGATCAAGATTATGATCGACCTCTCACTCCAGCCGACAACTTCCGTGAATCTGAACCTGCGGCCCACTGTCTGCCGCATCGCGCCAGAACCCTCTGTTTCTGCACAATTGCCGAGCATTTCCTTTCCGGAAATCCTCGTATGGATACACCTCCCTAGGCTGCAAGGCCACCCGGTTGTCCGTCCACCCAGGCCTGACTGGCATCCTTCAGGCGTCCACGTTGGCATGGAGGAGGTTCGGACGCACTCGCGGCCAGTAGATGACGTGCTTGGCGTAGAGGGTTCAGATAAGCTACCTGAGGTGACAAAGTCCTACTCTAAGGGCAGGTTATCAGAAGCGATGGAGCTTCTAAAGCACTAGCCACGTGCTTGCCACAGGGCGTGAGGCGCTCAACCGCATCGACCGTCTCTTTTGTCTATAAATATCACTCGTTGCGTTTCTTTTGTACATAGTTCAACAAGGCACCTTTCAATCCTTCAAGCTACCCACTCCAAACTCTCTTCGAAGCTTACCGGAGCTTACCATTGCGTTTGGCACAGGTTCAGTGGTCATCATCATTGCAGGCATTTTGAAAACGTTTACTCATTTGTCACTATTTAGCTATTCTAATGTAATGGGCCAAAACAAAGTATCAGAAGGAGGGGAAAGAACCCGTCTCCCATACACCCAATTACTGGAGGATCATTCCTTTTCTCATTAGCTGCCATGTTCAGGTCCTCGATGCCCGAAGAGGAGGTCTTTGAGAAGCGGGGATTAACAGGTCTGTGGACTAGGAACCGGTGATTCCGATCAATCCAAAGTCGGGTGGGGGAGCGGGTGTGGTACCAGAGGCCAAAAGTAGCATCAATATTCAGCGGAAGAATGCCCGAGAAAACGCCTTTATCAGGCATTGGTTGATCATCGAGTCAACAGCTGCATCTTAACCGGGCCTAAAAGGCAGGAAGAGGCATGTGGCGCTCGGGTAGAGGGGAAGGACTCCATTGTATCGTACTTTGAGAATGGTTTACTAAATTTGGTTTGCAATCTATATTACGTATACCGGTCTAAGTAACGTGGTTGTATAAGCCTATGTACGGGGAGGCTCTTGCGTCCTCTAAAACGCAGTTATGACATGATCCTGGCCACCCTACGAGGGACTCTGAGTGCAGAAATTCGTGAATTTTGATGCGAGACTCACAGTCAGTCAATTTGATTCCTCTACAGCTGCCCTAAGAGGGCCAAGTACGAGCTGTGTGATGATGTGAAAAAGGATTTGGTGTAGACCGAAATCGCGGTTCCTTGACGGGGTTCTCGGCCCTTCGCCAGTGCAACTCGACCATAACCAGGATCTTCGCAAGGTCAGATGACCTTTTCAAACGTTATTTCCGCAATTAGATCTTGGATTAACTTACCTGTCCACCACAAGTTGTCGTTTGTGACACTAGTGTACGGTGGTAAACTCGTGCATGGCTGGCTAAACTGGTGGAAGAAGTTGTTCTTAGCCGGTCCTTCATCCTGCAGTGTGTAATGCCTTCCTTGCCAACCCGTTTTCGAATGTCGGAGCCTCGTCCGAGACCTGAAATGACATGGCGGAGGCAGCCTGGGAGTGGTTCGATGGAACTTGCAGTCACATCGTGGGCACCTAAGCGTTAGTTGCCGATTCAGGCTAAAGGCTAAATCCCCTGCCTCGGATCTCTCCTGGCCGTCACCCCTGATCCTAGTGCCAATCCCCAGCGTGTCCCCACAGGCGGTCGAGGCTTGCAGAGGTCAATCCCGGTACTGGGGTTCGGGTTCACCAGGTCACCACTGGAGATTGCAAGGCACATTCCAGACAAGGATACGGAGTAGTTCATGCTGAAACCAAGCTTCTCGGAAGATGCTCTTGAATCAGCGTCCCCAGAACTGACATGGTGTATCTGTTGCTGCAAGTACATGTGTGCTGATCATGAAATAACAAATAGCGACATATAAGACGAATTTTGGCCTAGTTGGTAGTTGCTTGGAAAGGGACCGCTGGCAGGTCTTTGTCTTTGGCCAACCTCGCCAGGCCTTGCGAAGACTCTGGGCCCTCAACCCCACCGCTTGTTCCACGTTGTAGCACAGGGCTGCGTCGCAGCTTAATGTGTACTCCGTAGTCAATGGCCCACCCTGACCCACTCATTGGGAACACGGGGTAGACAAAGACAGGACAAGGTCACAGTGAACGGTTTGCAGACCTGCTCCCGGGTACCCGGAATGTAACAAGGTTGTGGTAAGGGCTCGAGTGTACTGACCAGACGGATTTGGGGAAAACCCCGGCTAGTATCGCCCTTGGCTGGCAGGGTTTGTGCTGCTGAACGAGACGGATAAGTTCCAGGAGCCCGTGGGGTGATATATAGCGATGCTAACCCCAGCATCTCCCCTTCGGCAACCCTTCTATCACCACCTCACTTCAACTTCACTCTGCCGTCATTTTACACCAGCAACACGCCCAGCATGTGGCCTACTCCCAAGGTTGCTTACCTCTTGCTGGCAGCTCACTCGCTGCTCGTCAGCGGGACTCCCGTCGACGCCGAGGCTGTGGACGCGGCCGTCCTCGCCAAGCGCCAATGCCCGCAAATCCATATCTTCGGAGCTCGAGAAACGACAGGTTCGTCGTATTCTTGCCAGGTTACTAATGTGCATCCGAGGTCGTCCAGCTGACAATACGGGGCAGCACCACCCGGATATGGAACTGCCGGTACCGTCGTCAACCTGATTCTCAATGCGTTCCCTGGGGCCACGGCCGAAGCAATCAACTATCCCGCTTGCGGTGGACAAGCATCTTGTGGAGGAGTCCAGAACGTGATCCCTTCTCGTTTGCGCCATGATATCGTCGACTAACCATCCTACAGGTACGGTGACTCGGCAAGGCAGGGCACGGACGCGGTGGCATCGGCGGTGAACAGCTTCAATCAGCGGTGTCCCAACACTCAGATCGTGCTCGTTGGCTACTCCCAGGTGCGTGTCAATGAGAATGACAAGACACATCTGGGAAAGGACAAAGATGAGAAGGGAGGGGGGTCTAACAAACGCAGGGCGGTCAAATCATCGACAATGCTGTTTGTGGTGGCCCTGACACGGGTTCTGGCATCACGACCACGACTCCTCCCATCTCGGCTGCGGCCCTGAACCAGATCAAGGCCGTCATCGAAATGGGTTCTCCGCGGTTCGTCGCCGGCTTGTCCTACGATGTCGGTACCTGTACGGCACAAGGTGTGAGTGGCTTCGTCCTCCCTCGAACGAGATATTCTCTAGTTCCTAACATACGCGTTCCTAGTTTGCTGCGCGCCCGCGTGGCTACGTCTGCGGCTCCAACTCGGCGTCCAAGATCCAGAGCTATTGCGATTCGACCGACCCCTACTGCTGCACGGGCAACGACGCCAACAGCCACCAGCAGTATGGCAACAAGTACGGACAGCAGGCCCTGGATTTTGTCAAGGCCAGGCTCAGCGGCAGCGGCGGAACTCCGACGTCGTCGGCCGGCGGCTCCGTCCCGACCGGCGGCAACGGCGGCACTTGCAGCCCGCTGTACGGCCAGTGCGGCGGCCAGGGATGGACGGGTCCCACGTGCTGCTCTCAGGGAACCTGCAGGGCATCCAACCAGTGGTACTCCCAGTGCTTGTGAACCCACGACGTGACTCCGTGAGGAAAACGGGTTCCAAGTTCTCGAGCTCTTCTTGTAAATATCTTGATTGCGGCAGTGTGAATACAGCCCGGTACATAGCGGAATTCCTTTCTGTCCCTTCCGACTGACACCAACAGCAGCATAAGTAGATATGTGCTTAGGAACAGACCGAGCCAGACAAAAAAAGAAGCTTAATGAGCAGCCTCGCATTCCGCCGCTCGTACATGAATTGCCCCTTGATGGTCAGGGAGTTCCACGTGAGCAGCGCATATGGCACGGCCACATCCTGCCCCATGATGTTCATGACGCATGCGCGGCCGTACTTTCTCAGCGCGGCGAAGCAGCTACGCACGGGGGTCGAGCTGCCTGTGGTGGGAGGGGAAAGATTGATGTAGGCCTCGACGGGTCCAAACTGCTTGAGCGGCGCTGTATCCGTCTCGAGGTCGCCGGTGAGCGGCACCACGTGGAGGCTCCCGGGTGGGAACTTTTGCCGGATGCTTTCGAGCGACTCCCGGCTGTGGCCCACAGCAACTACCCGCGCGCCCATCGCGACAGCGACCTGGACCGTGGCGTAGCTGAAGGTTCCGGTGGCGGGGGCAACAGTGAGGCGCTCCCCGAGCTTGAAATCGAGGGCGCGCAGGCCGCCGAGAGCAACCAGCTGGGTGGCAGCGGCAAGAGGTCCTCGACAGAGTACCCTAGCCCCCCCGCGGCCGGGGATCCGCACAGGCGCTTCTCGTCCAGCGAGTAGCAGTTCTCGAGTGACGGGCGCGCGTGAATGGCCATGCAGCCCGCGGTCCAGTTGCCGGTCATGAACTTGAGGCTCTGGAGGGTGAGTCCCGCAGTAATTCCTCAGAGAATCTGCTCCTCGTTAGGTTAGTCGCGAGGGCTGATGAAGCTCTCGAGCATGACAAGCTGGCCGGGCTGGATGATGGTCGCATCTGGGCCGGTGGCCACGACGCGGCCGATGGCGTTCCCCCCGGGAATGAAGTTGGGCGGGATGGTGTAGCCGGCAACGCCCTTGATGATGTTCGGGGTGCTGCTGCTCGCCTCAACGGCAAGAATCTTCATGATACAGCTTCCCGTGGTCGCCGAGAGCGTGGGTACAGTTTTTAGTTGCAGAGGCTCGCCGGGAGAATCGACCGTCAAGGCCTTCATCGTCGGAGGAACGTTTGTTGAGGACGTGGCAATGGCCGGCGGAGGGTGTCTGGCTGAGATAAGGTTAACGACTAATAAGATAGATAGAGATAATGTAGTACCAGATCCGAGATATTGAAACCCTAAGGAGACTTACCTACTTGCTGGTCCTCAATGTTTTCGTACAAGTTGGCCGCAATAGAACATTTTATATCATTGGACTTGCGGTGGGCTCATCGACCTTAGTCGCCGCGTGGACCTTAACGCCATCATGGTCGTGGAGTTAATCGAACCTGATTCGGCCAAGCGGCCTTGAATCGTCGTACTAATATACGAGCAGAAGCTGTGCTCCAGTACAGTACAATGCAGGCCTTGTTTATCGCCTGGCCTATCTTCGGACATTATCTAGCTTACGGCCGATTGGCTTAATTATGGTAGCTTGTCTCCGAATGCTCGGCTCTTGCTGGGTTGCCGTAATAGACATCAGATAAACCCGAACCCGAGCGCATGTGAAGAGAACGAGCAACTCAGGGCTGGATGCAAACTCCTTAGGACCTACTCCTACATCCGACCTGAGCTGGTCAGATTGCAAGAAAATATTCCTCTCAGTTCCAACCTGGACGCCGTTCGCTGCATTTGGAAGGTCCTGTCTTGAGCTTCGAAGATAAGGTCCAGATGTTAAGCTGTCGCCAAGTGGTGCTTATGAATCTTAATTAATTATGTGGACACCCCAGCCGCTCCCCGTCGCGCCGTCAAATACCATCTGGGAGCAGCCAACTACTTCTTGGAGTGTATTGGCAATCGCCGGGCACTTTAGAGATCACCTCCGAGAACAATGATGTGTTGAAGTTAATCATTTCCCTATTTGGCGTGGCAGTCAACTGCAGCTTGATGACGAAGCTCCTTTCATGAAAAGCAACGCATCTCCCCTATTAGACCGCCCTCCAAGCCAAATGCATTAGTCTCTGTGCACCCCAACCTCCAAGCGCCGTCAAGACCGACTACAAGCAGGGAAAAGTGTGTGAGGGTTCGGTCAAGTGAGCCACGACCCAGGGTTGTAAAGAGCAGGCAGGAACTCAGATTTCGCCCGCCAGGTCCTTTTCCTGGTCCTTCTTCTCCTCATCTTCTTCGGTCTCGTCGGCTCGACCGGCGGCCTCAGAGCTGCCGGCTGCGGCGCCGAGACCAGAGTTGTCAGGCATGGCAGAGGCCACATCCTTCTTGGCACGGGCGCCGCGCTTGGAACCACCCGCAGCCGACTTAGAACTCTTGTTGGTGCGAGCCCGCTTCTTGGGGGAGGGGTTATCGTCGTCCTCCGGATTCTCAGCCGCGGTGGCTGCGGCCTCCTGCTCGGCCGAGGGCAGGTTGTGGTCCTCACGGAACTTCTTGTCATACGCAGCAATCTTGTTCTTGATGATGCTCCAGGCGTTGGAAACGGAGCGCGGGTTCTTCAGGTTCATGCGGTTGGCGACCTTGACATAGTCGACCTGAATACCCTGGAGACGAGATCTTAGCTTTCTGCTAATCGAGGTTGAGGAACAGAACCTAATCAGAGAAGGCAAACTTGAAGCAAGAGAAAGGTAGAAATTGGAAGAATGCTCTGCAACAGATGAATCGAAGTGCGACGGGAAAATGGTGAAATGGGGAGAGGGGGGGCATGAAATAAACCTACAGCCGGAAAGTTGGGATCGGACAGCAAAGCCTGCAGCATTATGGTCTGCTCACGAGGACTGAGGACCGAAAGGGGGCCGCTGCCGCTCGTGGCATTGGACTCCTCCTGGTTACCCGCATCGGACTTGGGAGCCATGGTGAGCAGTGACTGTGGTGGTTCAAAACCAAATTAGCATCCAAGGGAGCTACAGATCGAGATTGACATCCAGGAGATGGAAGGGCAGTTTGAGACACCACAGCTATGATAGCTTTTTTCGACGGTAGCTGCAATCTGGGGGGTGGCCAAGAAGAAGCTACTGTTGCAGATCACGACGACGGCCATGCTTCGGCAGTCGAGGTCCCAAGCAGAAGCCAAGAACGGGACTTGTCGCCGGAGAGAGGGATCAAGATGTGCAAATAGTGACTTACATGGTTAAAGAAGCTGATGAAAGCGTATCTGCTCGAAGAAGAAGATTGCTGCAAGACTTGAGGTTTCCGTTGGCTCAGTCAAATTCGCTGTCGGGACTGCGGTGATGAAGAGGAAAGGAATAGTGCGAGAGTGAAGGCGGGCACTCTTATATTCCTGAAAATTGTGCCATTTCGCCGAGACAATATATGCGGGTCTGGGAAGAAAAGCACACTTAGTCCTGTTAGGGCTATTATGCTGTATTCTCTCTTGTTTCGTTGCCAGGTATGAATAGGGTGTGGAAGTGCTCGCCGAGCCAGGCGTTGTGACCAGGAGGTTGAAAAGCGGAGCAACACCTTGCCGACTATTCGTACCATGACTCCGTCATTGTTTGCCCAGAAGCTAAACCATCAGAGACAGGCAGGTACCAGTTGTTAAAAGGGCTCACTCGGTGCTAGGAAGCTCTTCCACCATGGGAAGAATATCGAACGTGCTTCCCGGTTTAACAGGTCGAAGCCATTGTCTCCATGGGAATGTCATATCTTCAGACCCAAGAAGAATGTCGAGGTATCCTATCCGGATATCAATTTGCTTTCCTTTTCCATAAGTTGACCACCTTTTAGAAAACATCACAGGCTTTTTGTTAGAGGAATAGGATTGACAAGCAGCAAATGAAATTGATTGGCCTTTTCGAATGAATTAGCCTAAGTGACAAAGGATCTATGATGCCGATCAGAGAGTCGCACATGTTCGTGGTTTGTTATAGCTATTAGGAGAATTAATTACGGTGTCTAGCTGATATTAAGCTCCTGATGAGGTATCACCGAGTCATATCACCGTTTAGCATTTCTCTGTTTAATATTCGAGAATTTTTTGACTTTTCTACTTAAACTTTTGACTCTCGTGCATTTACGGTGTTGTGATGTCCGGCTTAGAACCGGAAGCGGTCGAGCTGGAGGTTCACCGGCGCCGATAAGTGGGGCCGGGGCCGAAGCCAAAGCTGGAGCCAGAGGTCGGCCTAGTAGCAAAAGCATAGTAGAACGCTGTTTCATATGGACTGTCTACCAACTATAAATTTGAGAATGTTTGGATTCTTTGTGTAATTATATAGCAGTAGAGTACGATACTAGTATGCACCTTTGATAACATAATTATTAGGTATGTTTCACGTATCCGGCGCCATGTCACACACGATTCCCACGATTCTGTGAGATGGGCTGATGTAGTTAACATGAATTGTTATGAAGCTTGGTACCTTCCGAAATTACTATTTCCTATCGTTTCCGATCTCTGCTGGGAACGCTGCTAGATGCATTGTCCAACAACGAGCGTCAGTTGCGGGTACGATGCATGGGGCTAAAGCATCGGACCAGGGCAGGGCATTTGGCATCGCCAGCTGCCCGAATATTAATTAATCTTCGGCCGCGAGAAAAATCAGGCAAATCGACGGTCCTCAAACAGCAATCGAGGATAACCGCGGGATCATTGCATCAAACTATTGCACCAGTGGTAATATGAAAAAACGAGATTCGAACGAGTCTCTTGCCATCGTTTGAGAGCACCTTCCATGCTGGGCTGACAACAATATGCCCAGACTTTGGTCATGCCTCCGACGGCCAAAGGGCCAATGGCAGAAAAGGTATGCTATCCGCAGTGTTGTACTTTGCGGATGCGCCCTTGTTGCCAATTCTCATCACCTTCCGATTGCAGACGCTGCAGCGCAACGGCTTGGCACTCTATCGCAATGCCGACTGCAATTATCAGATTACGCCGAATTGCAGCAGCGATCCTTACACTGTAGATGAAAGATGATATTGATATGGATGCTGACGACATTGCCGCCATCATAGGAAGATAAATTTTTGCCGGCCCCCGTTCTCAAAATGCTTCCCGACACCGCTCAAGAGGATAATTATCGATCAGATCCAGCTCCTGGTAATCCCAACGAAGGCCGTTGAAACAGAGTTAATCTCGCAGAGGCCAGGCTCTCCTACGCACAATAAGAGGACCATGAGGTTACTCCGCACCGCGGGAGCGGCAACTCTCTTCCTGTCGCCCGCCACCTTTGCAAGCAACAACCCTCTGACCCCAGACAAACTTGAGGCAGACATTAGAACCGAAGAGTATGAGAAGACAACAGCCCCAAACCTTTGATCCCTCTCATTCGTTAACGAATATCGCCAAACCAGGTTGCAAAATGTCCTCTGGAACCTCAACCACATTGCGGTCACCCACGGCGGCAACCGAGCCTTTGGCGAGCCTGGGTACAAAGCCTCGCTCGACTTTATTCTCGAGCGCGCACAGATACGCTTCCACAATGAGTTTGACACTGTTGTTCAGCCCTTCAACCACACCTACGGCAAAACGAACCAGATCAAGGTGACTGGACCAGCGGGCGAGGATGTCTTTGTCATCAGCCCATTGTATAATCCCGCCACGCCGCTGCCTGATGGTATCACCGCTCCCTTGGTAGATACACCGGTCGATGACGAGCGCGGATCGGGGTGCTTTCCGGACCAGTGGGAAGGGATCGATGTGAAAGGAAAGCTGGTGCTAGTAAAGAGAGGCATTTGTGCTGTGGCAGATAAGTCGGCCCTTGCTAAGGAGCGCGGGGCGCTGGGTGAGCTACGTCCTGGCTGACGGGGGAAGCAAATGCTGACGTCGGTCTAGGGGTGATCTTGTATAACGAGCAGCCCGGTATGAACATCGTCGTCCCGACTCTGGGTGCAGAGAGCATCGGCAAAACTGTTCCTATCGGAATTATTCCCTTGGAAGTAGGACAGAGCTGGAAGTCCTTGTTGGCAGATGGCGAGGAGGTGACTGCGAACCTGCTGGTCGATTCCATATCCGAGACGCGCGAGACGTGGAACATTATTGCCGAGACCAAACAGGGCGACCCCGACAAAGTTATTATGCTCGGTGCACATCTCGACAGCGTGCAGGCGGGAGCAGGCATCAATGACGACGGAAGCGGCACGGCAGCTCTCCTGGAGATCTTGACCGCAGTCCGGCGCTACGATGGATTCCCACACAAGATTCGGTTCGCCTGGTGGGCAGCAGAAGAGAGTGGTTTGGTCGGATCCCTCTACTACACCTCCCACTTGACCGAGGAGGAAGCCGACCGCATCAAGTATTACTTCAACTACGACATGATTGGCTCTCCCCATCCCGACTTTGAGATTGCAAGCGATGATAACAGCGGAGTCGGGCCGCAGCTTCTGGAGGAATACCTCGTCGAGCAGGGGAAGGAGATTGTCCACGGGTAAGTAGATCCCACTCCAGCAAGCTCGACATCTATTTTGCGTACCTGATACCTCTATGATAATTATGTGCAGGTTCCGCTGACCTTCGGATGCAAGCGGCTTCGGTTCTGGCTCCGATTTTGTGGGTTTCCTCGAGCTTGGTATCCCGAGTACCGCGCTACATACCGGTGCAGGAGCTCCATTCGACGAATGCTACCACCAGGCGTGTGATGACCTCGACAACATCAACTGGGAAGCGCTGACCGTCAATGCCAAAGCGGCCGCTCGAGCGGCTGCCCGGCTGGCCAACTCGTTCGAGGGCGTGCCGCCCCGCAAGAAAACTAGCCTGAATCTTCACACGCGCCGTGGCGTGGTGCAAAACTTCCGAAAGTGGGCTTCATTGGCCGAGGAAGCGAGCCACGGGCACACATGCTCGCATACAGGAAAGAGGGTCGCAGTGTAAGGCCCCTGCTCGAGGTTGTCCTCACCCACAACATGACCCAGGAAATCATCGTGCACATCTTTATAGCCACCAGTATTGCAAGCCAAGTCGCCGGACGTGACAGAAGCCAGAAGCCAGCTCCTATCTGGACTCAGTTTGCGACTCCTGTGCTCTTAAGCTTCCCACGAACTGGGTTAACCAACCCGTACCCATCCTGTCTCGTTGGTATTTAATTACGGCCGCATTCGGGTCTCCTTCAGCTTCTCATAGATTCAGGATCACAGCGATCCAAGAAGAAGACATCAACCTTTTCAGAAGTGGATAAGCCAGGAAAGCTCGAGAAAACACAGGGCAGACAGAGATATTCAACCGTATCTTCCAAGTCGAGGCAAGCACCGCTGCTAAAACGATAGAAATACCTTAGGCGAGCGGGATTAATTACGCGTCGAGGCGCTGTAGCATGGCTCTTCCCGCGCTTTCTTTCGGATCACGCATGGCATCAATCCGTCTGTTCTTCTCGATGGCCTGCGCCGCTGGAGTCTCGGGCGCCAAGCCGCAACAGAATCGTAGCACGCAGTATTCAGGCTAAAGTCTCACGTGGCGAACAGGCCGGGATTAAGGGGTTCGTCAGCGGGGCTAGCCGCTGAGAGTGGATTCTGAAGCGCCCGAGTTCCGGGTCCCAGAGGGGTTGGCGTCGTCTAGCCTACCCATTTTGTCCATGGACGGAGGACCCTCCGACGTAGAACCGGGTTGGGTTGTCGCTCCGGGCCACACCCTCGACAACTCTCCATCGCAGCAACGGCAGCGGTGTGAGCGCCATGCCAGATCCGACCAGCCTCGAAGATTCCAGGACGGCCAAAGCCGACACTAGAAGCAGGTCGCACGGGCGACTCAACCCAATCCGGACCGAGCAACTGGGGCTATTGTCCGACAGCGATGCAACCCAGGACCGTGAACCCCATGCTCGAGCCGCAATGAGCCCGCCTGTTCGCCAGGCTCGGAGGACAGACATGGTGAACAGAGAGAAGACATAAAGGACCCCAACAACTCCCCCAATACAAAGGGGGTTGCTCGCGCCTTTAAGCTGCTGGCTCTCCAACATCCCTGCTCCTCAGCCTCCCGCTCGTCAGTGTTGTACCCTCTTCTGGTCGGTATCATGCACTCCAAAGCTTTCTGGGCAGCGCTTCTTGCGCCTGCCGTCTCGGGCCAACTGAACGACCTCGCCGTCAGGGCTGGACTCAAGTACTTTGGTACTGCTCTTAGCGAGAGCGTCATCAACAGTGATGCTCAGTATGCTGCCATCCTCAGCGACAAGAGCATGTTCGGCCAGCTCGTTCCCGAGAATGGCATGAAGTGGGATGCTACTGAGCCGTCCCGTGGCCAGTTCAACTACGCCTCGGGCGACATCACGGCCAACACGGCCAAGAAGAACGGCCAGGGCATGCGTTGCCACACCATGGTCTGGTACAGCCAGCTCCCGAGCTGGGTGAGTGCAGCCCCCCCGCATCACATCCACCAAGCCTGCAGTCATACTCACGAGTAGAATAACACCGCAGGTCTCCTCGGGCTCGTGGACTAGGGACTCGCTCACCTCGGTCATCGAGACGCACATGAACAACGTCATGGGCCACTACAAGGGCCAGTGCTACGCCTGGGACGTTATCAACGAGGCCATCAATGACGACGGCAACTCCTGGCGAGACAACGTCTTTCTCCGGACCTTTGGGACCGACTACTTCGCCCTGTCCTTCAACCTGGCCAAGAAGGCCGATCCCGATACCAAGCTGTACTACAACGACTACAACCTCGAGTACAACCAGGCCAAGACGGACCGCGCTGTTGAGCTCGTCAAGATGGTCCAGGCCGCCGGCGCTCCCATCGACGGCGTCGGCTTCCAGGGCCACCTCATTGTCGGCTCGACCCCGACGCGCTCGCAGCTGGCCACCGCCCTGCAGCGCTTCACCGCGCTCGGCCTCGAGGTCGCCTACACGGAGCTCGACATCCGCCACTCGAGCCTGCCGGCCTCTTCGTCGGCGCTCGCGACCCAGGGCAACGACTTCGCCAACGTGGTCGGCTCCTGCCTCGACACCGCCGGCTGCGTCGGCGTCACCGTCTGGGGCTTCACCGACGCGCACTCGTGGATCCCGAACACGTTCCCCGGCCAGGGCGACGCCCTGATCTACGACAGCAACTACAACAAGAAGCCCGCGTGGACCTCGATCTCGTCCGTCCTGGCCGCCAAGGCCACCGGCGCCCCGCCCGCTTCGTCCTCCACCACCCTCGTCACCATCACCACCCCTCCGCCCGCCTCCACCACCGCCTCCTCCTCCTCCAGTGCCACGCCCACGAGCGTCCCGACGCAGACAAGGTGGGGACAGTGCGGCGGCATCGGATGGACGGGGCCTACCCAGTGCGAGAGCCCATGGACCTGCCAGAAGCAGAACGACTGGTACTCGCAGTGCCTGTAAGGGACAAGGTCCCGCTGAGTGCCAGTCTTCTGGATTGTTGAAGTTGGCAGCATGATTTGGTGAGCTTGCTAGACAGAGACCATCGGGGGCCGATCCAGGAAACACTGGCTGCACCGACTGGGATTTTCTGACTTCTTCTGTATATATTGAAGGTTGTGTTGAGAACCAACTGTAAATCAGGGACCAGCAGATCAGAGCTGGAGGTTCAATCAGAACAGAATTTTCTCCCGACATCTGGAGTGGACAGACATCCAACCCACAAACGCGGGTACAGTGTGATGCTCTCCTTCCTTTTACTAGTGGTATGTGGCGGTTTGACTGTGCTAGTATTGCATGATTAAGAAGCACTTGTTTGCTGCCATTTTGCTTCGTCCTTCCTATATTGTGATTTCCTTGCGCTTAACAAGGAGAGCATGATTTAATTAATTAACCTTTGTCCCACGCTGGCAAACCGGAGTTGGGCCATCACTCACTGTAGAATGGAAGTGGTCGCCCAATTAGGGAACAGGATTCATCAACAACAGGTCTGGAAGCAGGTCATTCAGGGGTAAACATTCGCTTGTTATGTTCATGACATCACCACTTCAATCTGAGAGATGGACACACCAACCTCCAATTCTTGCTCCTGGGAAGGAAACCTAACGGCCAGCCACTCGGAGTGCGTTGATTCCAAATCATGACGCGCAGGAAGCTTCTGAACCGCGATACCTCTATCAGATTGTACGTTCTTGCTTCCTCAGAAGACTTGTACGCCTTGCAGACAGGTTATAGAGTCATCATTGTACTATAAAAACCTGCAGTAGGGGAGTAGGTGTAATTAGGAATTACTTGGTACAAGTGTCACGTCCCGTCATATGTCGACGGGCCTATGCTGGTAGCGTCCTGGTCTTCCTGAGCTAATATATCCCTCCTCATACATTACAATCTTGTCCGAATTTTTTTTGTACAAATAGATGTACTGTCAAGCGTTTCGGAGCTCAACCGCCATTTCCCAACCAGTTAGACACAGCTATACTGGCACACTCAACCGCCCGCTCTTCGCATCAATCACCCGCTTCCAGTCTACCAGGCCGCGCCAGGGAGCCCCGACCGGTGTCAAGATGCAGACCGACGCTATCACGCGGGTCTCGGACCGCATCAAACACGACCACCGGGAGCTGGAGGAGTACCACGACAACATCAAGGGCGCATCGCGCGACGACGACAAGGTCAAGTGGCAGAACCAGGTTTGTGTGGGAGCTGGCGCGGCACTCGATCGCCGAGGAACTCGTCGTGTACCAGGCCATGGAGAAGCACGTCCCAGACGGCGTGAGGTTGGCCGAGAAGGACCGGTCAGAGCACCAGCAGGTACTGTCTTGCCCCGATAGATTGTCTTACTTCCTTTCTCGCCTCCTTCCTGCCTCCCTTGCTTCTTCGCCATTTCTCTTCACCATTTCCAGAACATGCCGACGAACCCCGTTGTGGACAAAGGTAACTGACTGTCCACGGTAATTCTTCCCTCTTTATAGGTGAAGGAAAAGCGGTATGAGTTCCAATCCATGGGCCCCGCCGATCCGACCTTCACCCCGGCCATCGACTCGCTATGGGAGACGCTCTCGCAGCATATCAGGGAGGAGGAAGAGGAAGACCTGCCGGCGCTGGAGAAGGTCATCGACACCGAATCGTCCGAGGCGATGGCCCGCAGCTTCGACCGAACCAAGCACTTCGTGCCGACACGCAGTTACCCGGGCGCGCCGGACCGGCCACCGTTCGAGACGGTCGCGGGACTTCTGGCGGCGTCCGATCGACAAACTGCTGGATCTGTTTCGGAAGTTCCCCGAGTGGAAGTAAGGGAGGCAGGAGGGGGCGTGGTGGTTCTTGGGAGGTTGCCGCAGGATATGGTGTGCGGCGGGCTTCCTCTTCTTCTTTTTCAGGAAACACGACATGAAACTCCGAGAAGTCATCGTTTGCATCTGAACCCTCGTCCATTTTGGGCCGCAACAAGCTGACTCTCGTGAACCTTGTTGGCTTGGTGGGCGGTGCAAACATCTTGAAAGCCTCACGTGGGCTTCCATGTTGTCGAGTCACCCCATGGCCACATGCCCCGTAATCCAGCCGAGGGCCCAGGCCGAGTGGCGCTTCCACGGCCCCGTCATGGTTCGCGCAATGTCTTGAATGACTGCGGGCGCCCACCCGCGCATGAACCAGTACCCCTGCATCTCTGCGGCGTGAAACACAACACAGTAGTAGCTCAGCAGTGCCAGAGCCGGCTGGTTCCGCTGTCTCAGCAGCGGGATCAGGTCATCGGACATCTGGATGGGCCAGGCGGCAACCACCCTGTATTCGGGACCGGCGGTCTGGACGAGCGAGCTGCGGATGACCGAGACCAGTCGGTAGGCGTCAGCGTGGATGATAGCTCGGACGCGGGCGTCGGTCTCGGTTTCGGCAATCTCGACGAGGAAGTCGCTGACGGCCAGCACGACGCGGTCCAGGGCCGGGTTGGGCTCGTCGGAGCCGCCGCGCTGGATGAACAGGTCGCTCAGCGGGCCGGTGCGGATCAGGTCCTGGCACGAGTACAGCACGGTGCCGACGCCCTTGACCAGGATCAGCACGTCGACGAGGTCGTCGACGGTGAGGGCGTCAAGGGTGTCGCGGCTGGTGGACGCGGCGGCGAGGGAGCCGATAAAGAGGAGGGAGGACGAGGCGAAGAGGGCGTGGCAGTTGGAGGGCGAGAGCTCCGAGAGGGCGTGGCGCATACGGCGGATGCCGGCGTTCTGGTGCTGCGAGGCGCGCAGCGAGTAGACCTGGCGGCTCTCCGGGTGGAGATGGGCCAGGTGGTACGAGGCCACGGCGAGGATCTGGTGCAGCAGGAAGATGTGCACAAAGGCCTGCTTGGGCACCTCGGTCTGCCACATGCGGCTGGGCTCGGGCCGGGCCGGGTCAAGCAGGAGGGTGCTGTAGGTGGAGGTGGTGAAATGGTGGAGCAGCTCGAGGTCGAAGACCCAGTTGGCCGTGTCCTCCTCGGGCGGGCCGGTGACGAGCTTGGTGAGGTACGGGAAGGGGTCGGGGGTGATAGCAGCGGCGGGGGAGTCGGCCAAAGTGGGTACCGAGCCAGCGGGTGAGGGACCTCCTGCTTCCGAGCCGATCACAACGCCGCCCCCGCCATAGTCTCCCTGCAGATGGCCAGACGCGGGCGGTTCGATCTTGGGCTGCAGAGTAGGGTTGGCGGGTCGTGTCCGGCTCCTCCGGGACGATGCCCGCAGTGGAGACGGGGCAGACCCCGTTGCTCCTGCAGCTGTTGGGTTGGCGGCAACCAAAGTCGCGGCCGGGCTTCCGGCGGTTCCGGCGGCAGTCGGCGGGGGCTGCGTGGAAAGGCTACATTCGATGCCATGGCGGACGCAGGCCTTACAGGCCGGCCTCGTTTCGTCGCACTGCGTTTCAAAATGGGGTCAGCCTGTCAGCCTCTCTTGCCCGAGCGCGTTGGAGAGAAACGCAAAACCAAATGGGGGTCTAAGGTGTGTGTGTGTGTGTGTGTGTGTGTGTGTGTGTGTGTGTGTGTGTGTGTGCGCGCGTGAAATTAACACATGCCTTGACCCTGCGTTGCTTGCACCGCAAGCAGCCGGTGCGTGACTTGGTATAGCCCAGTCGCAATCGTGCCATTGCCAGACCGAATAGACGACTCGAAAGCGAAAGCGAGTTGCTTGGGTTGTTTCGTATTGCACCACTCCAGGCCTTCCGAAAACCTGTTCATGCCAGGAATTGGTGCACAGATCTGTCCAACCAGGATTGCAGACGGCCCGAAATGGAGAGATTGCGGGCTTTTGCGGCCCGTCATCAGCTGCCTAGCTGCCAGCTTGAGGGGCTCCATCCAGGGAAATTAGTAGTATCTAACTAGTTAGCCGAAGCCCCCACATGTCGGTTCTTGCACCGTGAACACGCAAGCGCAAGAGGGCAGTCCTAGTTATCGGTTGTGACAAGCAGCGGCCGAAGCTGTCATCCTGGCACGGGTACTGGGTCAGGTTAGCCATCTCTCGGGCCTTTCTCACAGTATCGTGGCAGAAGCAATAGCCAATCATGCCCGGTTTGGAACGGTTCGTTGCAGGCGGGACCGATTCCGAAAGCGGGGCAGCAAAAAGCCCATCTCCGTTGAACCTGGCAGAATGCTGCAATCCAAGTTCGTCCCCTCTCATCGGATGCAACTCCAAGGACGTCAACAGCAAGGAGAAAGACATGGTCATTCACAAACTGACTTACATTACGTTTTTGAGTAGGCAATATATCAAATAGAAACCGGCAGGCACTGGCAACAAGGCTGGAGTATAATTATGCTGATTTGGCGATGGTTAGCCAAGCTGCCGTTAAGCGGCACGTGGTCAAAGGATGATTGTAGTCAACAGATCATTCTGGGGTAAGGAGCAAAGCTTTCTGTTGGCATTGCTCGTCTTCGCATTCTTGTTTCCAAGCATACCTATGCCAGTATGTGCGCAATAGACGGGGCGAGTGGGATACCTCATGTTGATTGACACAAAGCTTGTCGTCTGAAAAGTCTTGAATCTGGGGCGTTGTTGACCCACAAGAGTTGTCTACCGCCTCTCCGGTTTGTCCTGAGCATGTATATCGGGCTTCCCAAAGCTGGTTTGTCACAGCATTCATAGAAGAGGACAACGAGAGACCACTGTCTCTGGAGGCACTAAAACTGAAAAGAACACTCGCAAGCCCTATGCGCCGCGTTTACATCCAAGTATTATTTGCCTAGTACTGTGTATATACTGTAATCATCACTGTCTGGATGGCCTATATGTTCATTTATGTCAGCTACCTGCCCGGTCGCTTATGAAGTTTCTTGTGCCATCCTTCTATGCGCTGCGGTTGCTTCTACATTTCCGTCACCTGCTTCAAATCAGGGGCTCCGAAATCCTTGCCCGAGCTGCGAGACTGAAGGAGTGGATAATTAAGGCAGAAAGTCATGAGACCGACTCTAATTAGAGGTTGATTACACGTACGCCCAAACAATGGCAGACGACAGGGGGTGATAAGGTATAAACACAGGTAATACAGCATACTACGTACAATACAGGAAAGAGCCATACAGGTCCCTTTCATGGGCAGTAGTATTACATGGCTCCTCCTTCTTTACGGGACAGGTCAGCGTGCTTCATGTTTCTCTTAGAGCACATTGTGCAAGCAACTTCCGCTGACGCCGCCGAAAAGTCAGGTGCCAAAGGATGGCGTCGACACCTATTCTCAGCCAAATGGGGACTGAGGCACTGCGTAACTAGGTTGGCAACTATTATTCGATGTCCCCCCCAGCGCCGGCTACAAATATTCTTTCATATACGGAATAGACGGAGGCTACAGCCAGGAGACAGCACTCGGGCACCTTTAAACATGTACGGACGTAAAAGTGCCGTCATGCGAGCTTGAATAAGAGCCGGTTTCGCATCAGAACGTGATTGGCTGGTTATTCGATGCTGCGTGGCCGAGCGGCGATCTTTGGCGGGAGAAATGAGGGGGGACTTTTGGAGAGCTCTGTTTTCATCGGCACAACTGATCACTTCCGACTTGAGAATGTTGCACCAGAACTTGTGTAGTGCATGGACGTCCATAGTATAGTGTACATTTCGGAGCGCTGTCTCTTGGACGCCATTGATATCGTCAACAAGCTTTCTTGGCGCTCAAGGTCAGTGCTATTTATGACAAGCCATTTCCGCTTGTGGTAAGGCCTGCTGTGAGCTGAACCCGATCATGAAGTCAGCGCACTAATTACACATAGGGCTAGTGTACGCTGCATACCTAGGTATGTACGGAGTACGTACCTAGTGTAAATAGTGTACCGGCTGTTGTGGGTCTTCTGAAACACCTCAGGGTACCAAGTGGAAGCAGTGCTCCTCCCGTCACCCCGGATCTCTGTCTTCCGTGTCGAGCTAGTGACCCACCTGACCCGCCTGTGGAAAAGCCCCCTGTGTAGATGGCGGGAGGTCAAGAGCATCATATATCAATCCAGCGGGACGACATGTTTCTCGCTCCTGTACCTACCGGATACGCCTCCTGGTTCTGTGTCTCCAAGAGCTGTCGTTCGCCTCCCCCGCCCCTTTGCCACATGACAGAATGCTAGGGTTGCAGGTTGAAGCAATCTTAGACGACATCGGAGCCCGGCTGTCGCTCATCCTGCCGACCCTCGCTGCTCTCGTTGCGGTCGTGCTGCTGCAGCATGTCCTGAGCCGGGGCCCTCTTGCCAACATCCCCCTCGCGGGCCAAGAACTCGGCGGCGACGAGAAGCGGAGGCAGGCATACCTTTCCAAAGCGGGCGACTTGTACCTTGAGGGTTACAGGAGGTTGGCTCGACCAAACATCGCTCGCCGGTGTTCTCTCAAGAGAGGCTCGGGCTGACGAGTCTGGTAGTTCAGGGACAGAGTCTTCAGGATCGTGACGCCAAACAGTAAGACCCAGATCCCCCGATCGGAAGGCACCGTGTGAAGTGGCTTGTTGGGAGATGACTGCCTGACTCTCGTCAAGAGTTCACCGTCGTTGTCGTGCCACCCAAGTACCTGGGCGAGCTGAGAAAACTCCCGGACGATGTCGTCGACTTTGACCAGGCCATCGCCCAGACGATGCATGCCAAGTACACCAAGATCCCCATCGGCCAGCCATTGATCCCTCACACGATAAAGGCGAGCCTCACGCCAGCCCTGGTCCGGATCAACCCGACGATCGCCAGTGAAGTGCAGCTGTCCATCCGGAAAGAGCTCCCCCCTTGTGACAGCTGGACCTCCATCAACATCAACCAGAAACTTCTCCGCATCGTCGCCCTCGTCTCCGGCCGGGTCTTCATTGGCGAGGAGCTCAGCCGGTCCGAGGAGTACCTTGACGCCGCCATCAACTACACCGTCGAGCTGATGGACGCCCGCCGCGCCGTCGAGAGGCTGCGCGCGTGGCAGCGTCCCTTCCTCGCCGACCGGCTGCCCGAGGTGAAGAAGCTCGACCAGCGGCTCGCCCAGGCGGACCGGTTCCTGCGCCCCATCGTGGCTGCCCGGCGCCAACTGCAGGACAGCGAGAAGCCGGATGACATGCTGCAGTGGATCATGGACGGCCAAGATAAGTTCCGGCAATACTCGACCGAGGAGCTCGCGAGGCTGCAGTTGGCTCTCTCTTTTGCGGCCATCCACACAACGTCCGTGACGGCAACGAATGTGTACGTGTCCGCCGTCCTTGGTCACCCCCTACTCCGTTTCGTTTAGATGATGACCGGTTGCTTGTTCCACGGCTAAAATAAAAGCCCCTGGCAGGTTTTACAATCTCGCGGCTTATCCGCACTATATCCCGGAGCTGCGTGACGAGATCCGCAGCGTCCTGGCCGAGCACGACGGCGTCTTCACGAGCCCGGCATTGCAAGCCATGAAGAAGGTCGACAGCTTCGTCAAGGAGACCATGCGCCTGTACCCGACCGGCTTCGCCGGGTTTCAGCGCAAGGTCACCAAGACCTTTACCCTCTCTAACGGACAGGTCATCCCGGCCGGCGTGGTGATCCAGGTTCCCGCCGATGCCATCGCCCGCGACCCGGAAGTGTTCCCAAATGCCGACCAGTTCGACCCCTGGCGCTTCTCCCGGCTGCGCGAGGAAGCACGCAGCGCTGGAAAGGCCGAGGAGGCCGCTCATCACCAGTTCGTTTCCGTCAGCCCCGAAGTCCTGACGGTGCGTCTACCCAAGATTGCCCTCGTAAATACACGTTGTTTTTGTACCATCCCAAAGCTGACGCTCGGGCAGTTTGGCTATGGGCGACACGCGTGCCCGGGCCGCTTCTTTGCCGCCAACGAGATCAAGATGATCATTGCCAACTTTATCCTCGCCTACGACATGAAACTGCCGGACGGGGTGACCGAGAGGTACCCGAACCTAACGTTCGGCTCGACCGTCAGTCTAATAACATCTCTCACGGAATTCAGGAAAGCAGTAAGGTGATACTGACGTCGATTAACTATTCTCCAGTGCGTTCCCGACCCTCGTAAGGAGTTGCTGTTCAAGAGGCTGACATAATACGGGACTTAGTTGGCAGGCAACAAAGGCAGGCCTTGCAACGGATTTCGGAGCCCGTATCGGAATCGCAGCAAGTCAATCAAATACCGGGCACCATGGCTTCAGCCAAGTTGTCCTCGTATTATTACTCTACCCCCTGGTTACTCCACCCCTGAGCTCCCCCCAGTCACTAGCCGGGTTTTGGAGCCGCGAAGCCCCAACCTCATCGATGGTGGCTACTGTGTATGTACACTAAATTTACGTTACCTAGTCATGTCACAGCTTCCTCGGACGAGCTCTGAGTAATCATGCCCTCTCATTTAGTGTACACAGATTAATTACAAGTATCTGACCTCCCCTTCTACGCCTATTCATGTTCAACTTTGCCTGGAGAGGGTTCTTGCCAGCACATGCAGCGTCGTTCACCGTCCCAGCTGATGAGCCAAAAGATCAGGGGCGCTTGTTCTCTGTACTAATTTTGAATGGTAAACCAAGAGTACGGAAAAAATAACTATAGAGTATAGTGTACAAAGGGTGTGGACGGCCACGTTTTCAACGGCAAGCACGGAGTGTGCAAGGTTTCCGGGCCCGATCGTCGCTTGGTTCTCCCCGCACGCCAAGACACACGGTGTGTAGTGTAATTATCCCAAAGGAACCGAGATCTCCCCAAGCGCGCATTCTTTTCCCCTTCAGCACCTAAGAGTCACCCCAGCGAGGCGACGCCGTCATGTCATAACTAGTTACTCTCCTCATACGGAGGAGACCCCGATGCACCCGATGCAACGCAAGTTAGACCCGACGGCTTGGGTAAGGTGCGAGCTTGGTGTGGATCGCGATCAGGCAAAGGGTCCATAACTAACTACCCGTTTGGGGAAAAGGAGATGAGATGACGACCAGGGGTCAGAAGGCGCGACTCGCTCTGACGATCACTAGCTGCGGCTGGCAAATGCGCCGCAGGTCCGGGGACGATGCAAGTGGAAATTAACTAACTACGGTCGATGAGTCGGCGAATGCCTACTGTAATCCGCAGTGAATCCAGCAGCAGCAGAATAAGAAAAACCTCACACAACCCATATATGTCTAGGTGTTTGGGCATGGATACTGTGGCGTCTTTGTTTTAATCCCTTGATCCCTTGGATCCGGTTCACCAACATTTATCATCTCTAATCGTGCCGCTCCGGTAGCGAGAACCCACTCGGACTGGTGATCATAGTCCAGCGCCCCAGATTCGACACCTGGATGCGATAATTACTCTCCAGCGGGGCCTTGGTGGGTTGATGCCCAGACTCAGAACCATCCGGCACGACAGCACCGACCCCAGCATGCCTAGAGGCTCCGCGACTGACGCCGATGAAAGCGTCGCAAGCGGTTTGATCGCGTACTGCGTCGTCCTCTTGGTCGTCGTCCTCGTTGTCGTCTCGTTGCGCCTCTACATCCGCTTAAGGCTGCTTCGGAAGGCAGGAAACGATGATATCGCCTTGGGCGTGACAGTGGTGCGAGCCCCTTCTGATCTGCCACCGGGGAAAGGTGTGGCCGGAAGTTGGCGCATTCTAATCTATAGTTGCCGGCTCTTAGGTTGCGACCATCGCGGACTGCATCGGGGTTACTTACGGTAAGTTGGCGTCTGGGCGAACTCTTGGTCAGGACATCCCCCATGTTGACCTCTTCCAGCAACGCGCCTCGGTCTCGGCCGGCACATCGACACGCTGTCCCTGGAGGAGCGGTCGCATTTCCTGAAGGTATTCCCGGCTCATCGTCACATGGAAACGGAGGCGTGGCCGGGCTAACAACGTTGCGCAGCTCGTCTTCCTCTCATCGATGGGCTATCATGTCGTCGTCATACTCCTCAAGACTACCTTCCTTCTCCAGTTCCGACGTGTCTTCCCTCTCCCGGCCTTCCAGCGGCTCTGTGATGTCTTCTTGGTCTTCCTCGGCCTGTGGACCGTCGCCGGGATTGTCGGAGGGACTCTCGTCTGCCTGCCCGTCTCCAAAAATTGGGATCTTCGAGAGCCGATCTGGACATGCGATGCGCGGTTCTACTTCTGGATGGCGCATGGTGTAATACACCTCGTCAGCGACGTCGCTATTTTCGTCATGCCACTCCCGCTATTGAAGACGCTGCCGCTGCCGCCACCTCACAAAGTCGTCCTTGTGGCCGTATTCTGCCTCGGCTTCTTGTTTGTACTTCCCGACCTCCCAAGGACAGCGTTTGTGAATTGCTGTATCTGACGCTGGGATATTGCTTTTTTACAGGACATGCGTCATATCCGCCCTTCGGCTGACTACCCTTCACGCGTCTCTTCAAGAGCGGGATGTCACTTGGACATCAGCGAAGACCATATTCTGGTCAGTCGGCGAGGTGGCATGCTCGATTGTATGCCTCTGTATACCCACTCTCCGTCCGCTCATGGGGAGCTGCTGCTGCTCTCACCGCTTGGACGACACAGTTGTCGTGGAGCGCGGGACAAGGAGGTTCGGATTCTACGCGGTCAGCTTGCCTGGCTCAGATGATCCTCCCGCGACTTCCCCACCGCCGCGGACAAAATCCCAGAACCTCGTAACTGGAAACAACAGGGATCTGTGATATAAACCTGGTGGTACACTAGCCTCGTCAAGCCTCCATTACGATAGTCGATCTGTGATGGGTGAGTTGCAGCGCTTAGCGTGTCAGCACGCTCATACACCGGCCACCTGATTGACAATCATGGGAAGCGAGTGAACAGCCTTGCCAGACCTCACTCCCCTGAGAGGTTGAAGGGATTCAAAAGACATTCTGAAGATGTCGCCAGTGCTGAAGCAACGGCTGCGGCCAGGGCAATGGTGATCCCTCGGGTCCTCCTGGACGGCATCACTACGGTCAGTGTGTAGGTTGAGGGCCCACACCATTACAAAGAACGAAACGAAAACCACGCTCGGGAAATAGACAGGTCCTGACAAGAAAGTTTCCCTGAAGGAACATGCAAGGGCGCAGCCTCCTCCCCTCTTGTGGGCCTTTGGCACTGCTGAATCCGCCGCGTGGAATCATCGCGACTGCCACCCCATTCTCCGAGCGCTCTCCCGAGGAGGCTTCCGAGAAGCCATGCCTCCGGTAGCGAAACAGACAGCGCAATCACCACAGCTGGTTCGGGGTCGGGTGCCGGCAACCGCACCAGCCCGCCAAAGCAGCACAAGCTCCAACACAGTACTCCATCCAGACCCCACCGTTCCTGCAGCCAGGATCTCGAAGAAACACGGGCAACAAAACCCAAACGAATCTTCCACCGGTGGAAGCATCAAAAGCGCCGGGCTAGATACAATGGGGACAGCGATTCTGGTCACGAGGGCAGTATCGAAATGACCTGACCATCGCGTTTAACCAGAGCCCCCCTGCCAAGAGATTACGACGATGGGCTGCTTCGAGTGCTGAACAAATAGAAATAGCGGGCAAGCTTGGAGGGCAGGGTAAGGATCACAGCAAGGAACCCACCTGGTCTGTGCGCCGCTACACTTTGGTGGACCCACTTTCCACCACTGAGCAACTGCAACTACGGAGGTAATGAACCAAGCTTCTGCTGCTGATCACCTCACGGTCCCATCTGCTCAGAGGGACGACGTGTTCTGCTAACACCTACCATCACTTCCAGCATGGCTCCCAACTTTGTGCCTCCAGAGCGTGAGATGAGCCGCGGTCTCGGCCACGGACAACGTCGATACTCCCTACCGACAACGGGTGTGGAATGAGCCTAACAATGGCGTACTCGTTCATCTGCCGGTCAACCGCGATGCTTGCGGCGTGCATGTTCGGCAGGCACGCGAACGAACACCCTCGACGGCATCGACCTGCACCCCAACAGCCACTATAATGCGTACGTGATGGTGGGAAAGTTTGAGAATCTGTTGCTAGACTTTTGTCGAGGCCGACGGCATTGGAAGGAACAACGGGGGCCACGCGCGTGTGGACTTCGTAGAGCGCTGGGGTTCTCCCTCCAGGACAACCTGGCCGCGGTGTGCATAGGTGAGTTCTGTCCAAAAGGCCGACGCCGGTCTGCCCGCCTCCTTATCCTTCTCTCCATTCCCAGACCGCTGACTGAAACAACCACACGCAGAAAAGGATGAATCCAGATCCCTCAGCGAACCGAAGCCCCCCGTCGGCGGTGTCTTCTCCCCACACTTCCGGATTCGAACGCATCAACTGGTTGAACTACACGTCAAGAACCGAGGGCCGGTCATGCCCCCCGTACGTCGAGGTGGCAGAAGATTTGCGCTCGAATGGCCGGCTGGAAGGACGTGCCTCAGAGACGGGTCTCGCTCCAGGTCGCGAATGACTCCATAATATCGTACAGCAATATCGAGTATATCGTCACATCCGCCGCGCGCTACAACATCAATCACTATCCTGGGCACCACGCTCTATGCGCATGCGGCGCAGGACCTGCCTGTCCAGACGCCCAGAGATCCTTCAAACACGCCCACGTCCTTCCTGTGGTATGCGAAGAAGCATGGAAAGGCAGGACGGGCCGACACAAACGCCATCCTTTTGGCGCGAGACCACTACGACATCACGTCCTGGAAGTCTGCCCTGCGCTAGACGGCGACCCACACAGGCCGGCATCCGCTTAGCAGGAGGAATTGGAGATTCTCAAAAGCTGAGCATGCTTATGAAGGTCGAGTAGATGCCCCTTGTTGCCAACCGACCGTGTCGGTCTTTTCTTGTTGTTTTTCGCACGCTATTCTTCGGATCCTGCCCCAGGGCGGTCCCTCGAAGCCCAATACGCCAAGATCTTCAGTATTGAGCTCGTTGTTTCTTTCCGGTACTAGCTTCCTTCGGGGGGGCCGTCCGTGTTAAATGATGAGGATGTCATGTGCTGTTTTAGTCGTCGAAGTGAGTCTGCACATGGTATGTGAGAGCCGCCGCATCGCCTCTGAAGTCGCCGCATACAGGGCATATCGACTCGTCTTGCCCGGGCAAGGGCGGATTAGCAGGTTGCATGGGAGCTTCGAGCGAGCTCTCGTCGTTCGCGTCGTCAATTGTGCTGTTGCCTGCCTTCGACCTCCTGTTGCCGCGTCGTTTGGAAGGCTTGATGTAAGCATCGAGACCGACCGGCTGTGTGGACGGCGGCGGTGGCTCTTGTCTCATATCCGTGTAGTGTCGTCGTCCTCCCCGGCGGCCCTGCGGAAAGCCCGCCGGCGCCGGACCGAAAATCATCTCTGGTTCACCGCCGAGCTGATCTAGCGGCCCGGCTACCGCGGCGTCCCCCGCCATGCTCTGAACCCGGCCAACCCTGCCATCCGCCAAGCGCACCTTGATGCCTCGCGGATGGTTTCCCCTGGTCAGAAGCTGGGCGACCGCGCCTTGAACTGTGCGACCTGTGGGCTGGTCGGCTTTGAGAACAATGTTCACGAGCGCCCCCGGCACAACCTCTCTGGTTGTGGGGACTGGCATTCTCGTGATTTGTTCCTGGGTGACGGATAGTGGATATTTACCGAGTACGGAGTCGTCCCGTACTTGCCTGCGCGCGGTTTGGCGTTGAACGGAGTTTCTCTCCGGCACCCTCAATGTCAGGCTAGCGCCTTCGCGAGGCAAGTTTGGGCCCACAGCTCCTCTTCAGGGCGACCATTATCTGCAATGCCCCACTTATCACGGTATGGAACAGCAACAGAGGCAGATATGTGGAACGCGTAGTCGTAATCTACACAATAGGATCTGTTGAGAGCTGATATCGGAAGTGTTGGCGGCAGCCCGAGAAACCAATAATTTATTTGCTGCAAGAGACGATTGATATGAGCACCGGAGTTGGGATATTCGAGGAGCGCGAGTCGGAATGGAATAATATGGGTTAGGGTTCAAAGTGCCCTCATAGAAAACCACTGTGATTGGCTGCAAGGGACAGCTAAGTTCAACATCGAGCGCCCCACCTCGGCCTCTTGGGAAAGCCGAGTGTCCCGGTTCAATTCGCGTTTCGTACGAGATACTCGGTACCGTAGCCCTCAACTGAATGGCGACAGATGAAACATCTCCCCTTCTGCCAAACGTTGAATCAGAAGAACCCGCGCGCAATCAGAACACCATGAGCGGCACTCTCTTCTGGAAGACGGGCGCTGTGTTTGGCGCCGCGGCCGTTGGGCTCGGCGCGTTCGGCGCCCACGGCCTTAAGAAGCGCATCTCAGATCCGAACAAGCTGGCCAACTGGGCGACTGCTGCACAGTATCAAGTAGGCCCAGACGCTCGCTGCTGAATGGTGTAGCGGAAAAGGCACCACTGACTCGATCATGCAGCTCATCCATTCCGTCGCCCTTCTCGTGGCCAGCAACAACCCCGTCGCCGGCACCCTCTTCACGGCCGGCATGACCATGTTTAGTGGCAGCCTATATGCTCTAACGCTTGATACCGAGCGCTTCCGCTTCCTGGGTCCCGTCACGCCGCTCGGAGGGCTGTGTCTGATGGCTGGCTGGTTGGCCCTCGCATTTGGGAAGCGGGGTGCGGGCTTGAGGTGGCCACGCACTTAACTGGAGACCACCTCGTGTGTAGGAAGTGTATATGAGACAAGTTATTTGTAAGATAAGCGTGAGGGTACCCATTGGGATGCTGCCGGGGAAGATGTAAGATACTCAAGAATGCAATCTAGAAGCACACACCGCTCCTTTCTCAACCAACACCATATTTTACCGACATCACATTTACCCAGCACACTGCACTGATTATGTAATTACCCACAGTCGCAATTACCGCGACAGTGCTGCGGTCTTCTCTCTGTCTGTCAAGCATCGTTGAACCACAGGATCCTCCACACGACATGCCTAGAGCAGCACCAATATTGTCCGGGAACAAGCAAGTTTATCGGGAAGAATCTTAGGATATTTAACCTCCTTCCGGTTAAAACCCACCAGATCTACAGTTAGTCTCGCGGACTTCAGTCTCTAGTTAGTTTCGTATCATACAAGTGCTCGGACACACGAGAGTTGCACTTGTCAGAAGATTACAATGAATGCGGAGATGGGAGCCGATGCTGGAAATCCCGGAACGCCGAAGGACCAATAAATCACGGACATATCAGATATTTGATAACGAAAATATGCCGTGTAAAACAATAGAGTAACTGAAACGGAGATCATGCGTAGCAAACAGACAAGCTTCAGGTCACGAATAGACCGGTCAACACTGTTAACAGGTTCTGAACGTGCGCTCTAAATAAGTCTCCCCATTCAACCCCCCTCCTTACCCAATCATCAAAATGATCACATCGACCAGAGCTCCTTTCACTCTTTGAACTGAATTAAGTATCTTTTGGATTGGCCTAGCTCGATTCTCGAAGCTGACCTCCTCCAACTTCGCGGGTTCCCGCAAATCACAGAGGCAACTCTGCTAAATGTGCGCTTGTTCGGGTTGCGCAACAGTTCGCGTGAGAACAAAGCGACGAACCCCCGTACACAAAGTGAGTGTGGACGGGGCACCAACCCCGTCTTAAATATAATAATTAGACTGTTGTCACACTGCATCGCAGCTTCCACTCCGTTGGAGCTGTTACTGCTCGTAGGGCAGGCCATTCCGAGTCTCCGGCAGCCAAAAAAAGTGATGTTAGCGAAAGTTGGGCGAGTGTGGCTCATCCAGGATGCAGGGGTCCAAGCACCAGACTCGAGTCCGAGCTACTCAACCCTTGCATTTTTGAAAGACTACTGTGTAATTACTATGCATGCGATCCTTGTTGCATATCCGAAAAGAAAGGAAAAAAAAGACTTCGAAATATCTCTGAAATATCTCTGTAATCGAACCATGACCTGTGACTTGGCCTTGTTGGACCAAGGAGCGAGGAGAGAATCGCCACAGCTGCTCTGCACCTCTCCGGTAAAAAGAAGGAATGAAAACAAAAAGGTGGTTATACTCGCTCGAAGCATCTGGCCGTTGTCGCTGCCTGTTGACAGTGGTAGCTAGGCTTAGTCTTCACTAACAGTATGGCTCAGGAGGTTAAAGGCAGCTAGGTGTAGCATAGTTGTTGAGATTATTGAGGGAAGTAACCATCAATTGCCGGTATTAACTATTCGCAGGCTCGTGAGGAGTGGGGAATCGGGCATCCTTATCTGTAATTATTCCCGCCCCTTGAGTTGCTGATCGTCAACATGGCTATATGACTTCAGCCCCTTCTGGAAGGTGAATCTGTCCCATTAGCCTAGGATTTGAATCTAGCATCGGAGTGCTAACTAAGCGCAGGTTACCTAGGGACACAATCTGGGGCTGAGGGGGCTGTACACATGTATACGAGCGAGCCACGTAACAAGCCGGTGTGAAGCTGTGGGGAACGGAGCATGGACAAGTCAATGTCTATGTCGATCAAATGGAGTACTTTCGTCCTACGAGTTCTAACTGTAAATATTGCCATATGATTGGCAGTGAAACGAAGTACGAAGGATTCAACCTGCTGGAAGGAATGCGCTGAAGTAGGCTGTACCGATCAGAACGGCTGAGATCCCCAATCAATTCAGAGAACCTTGCATTGGAGAGGAGCGCGCCTTCGTATCCTGTTGGCTGCGTACCTAGGTAGATTGCCTATTGACCATAAACGAGGGCTTCAACGTGGCTGTATGAGGTTACGCTGACTGTTCAGTTCTTGATCCCTAGAAAGCAAACAACGGCTGACCTCAGACTCGATGTCGACAGAAACAGGACGTGACGTCCAATGGTCAAGCCCCGTACACCACACTGGGCTCATGGCTCACTTGTATGAGGATGTAGGACGTGTCCTGGTGGCTGTGCCTCATAGTCCGCCTTAACCTAACACGTCTTTCGGCGTCATGATGTTCAACAACGCTGAGTATTTGAGCATAAATAGGTCTCCTTTCCTCAGCCTAGACTGTGTTTCTTGCACCATCTACACCAAGCTCTCATCAGTCAATCGAACAGACACTCATACCAGTTAAACGACCACACTAGGACTCTCAAGCCCTTCTTCTACCAAGATGCAGTTCTCAACCAAACTCGTCCTCTTCCTTACCGCTGCTGCCACTGGCGTCTTTGCGGGCCCGGCCGTTGACCCGGGTGCCGTCACCTCCAGCCAAACTGTCCAGGATGGCGATATCCTCTACGTCGGCCTTGACGAGGTAAGCTCACGCCGCGCAGAACTCCCGGCTACACTTGTCTGCCGCGCTGACACCCCTTTCTTTCTTCATACAGTCTGCCCTCGAGCGCCGTTCCAACGGCATCGAGAAGCGGTGCATTGGTGCTTATTTGCCCCCCCACGCGGATTGCACCCCGGGCCAGTGCCAGTGCCTTGGTAACAACGGTTGCTGGTCTTGCAACGGTGGCCGCATGCAGTGCCAGCCCGGCCCCGGCTCGGGCGTGTGCTGGACTGAGTGAGGATGGGTGACGGTGGTGGAAAGAAGGAGAACGCGAAGGGGCATCATCATACGTGGCATCTTCTGTTTTGTTGCTAGGGGATGAAGGAGTTGGAACTTTTGTTGTTTTCATTGCTGTGCGCTCATTACATCCGTCATAGTCACTCGGGACGCCGAGCTGGTACATGTCGTAATTACAATATAAACATCATTGGGCCCAGTCAGCTGATAACTCAATACTCTAGTAAGGCGTTACCTGGATGGCTCTCTCTCTCTCTTAGCCTCAATAGGTAGCTCTCGAGGTGCACCTTGGAGACGCAACGATGAGTCTGAGGGTTGATCTGTGTTTCGTGATGGCTATCGACACAAATCATCCTTTGGGATTGATTGCCTGAAGAGTAATTACACGGGTTATCGCCTGTAGCACACCCACGCATTTCTGCGTCAGGTTCTTCTCTAGATTACCAAGCAAGTGCAAGAGCAAGAACTCGCCTTTAATTAGTATCTTTTCTTGACTTCTATTACGCTATATAGTCAGCTTAAGAGCCATCGGCAGGCTCCCAAAGGTACCAAGGCTAGGTAATAAGGCCAATGCTGAAAAGTCCCTAGCCAACCACTAGCCGATTTGCAAAGGGATGATGTTTCCATAGCTCATTCTTCTCTTTGCGGGTTATGTTGAAGTGATATGGGCCCCGGAGGGTAGCTAGTGTTAATGGTGCAAGAAGAAGACATCTCTCAGAGACAAAAAGGAGGACGTTGGGGGAGGGGGTGGTGGGACTGGGCAATAAACAGTTAAGGCACCTTACCTACCTACTTATTCACTGGACTTACCCATTCAGGCAAGGAGGTGTTTGAGAGATGGGCAACTTGGAGTGATCCCGACACGGTGAAGGATGTGCACCTTTTTAGCTACCAAAGGTGATTTAGTATTCAGGATGGCATCTTGACCACTTGGGTAGATATTAGGCATGACTTGGTAGGTACCTAGATGCAGGGCGAGCTACCCACGTTGGACTTCCCGCCATCTGGCTTACCTCTGTGTGGGATGCGGAAAGGAAGTATCTTCGTAGTGTATATCTGCTACGGTGGTGGTGGAAGGAAGCGAAGGCTGACTGGGGCCACCCTGCAGGAAGATGTGGGTGGCTGCAACCTTGCAGAACAGATGGTGGCAACCTTGCTCTGCTACTTTGACCCCAACTCATCATTTTCCACCCAAGGACCCCATACTCCCCTTAACATCTTTAACTATTATATACCCGTGTTCAAGACCCATCCAGCAACCTAACTAAGCAGAGCAGGTCCATCATTTTGTGACTCGAACAGGACGACGGCTCAGATTCATCTTCCAAAAGCCCTCGCAAACGGGACGTGTATGCCGTAATGACCAGCTTGCAATGGTTTCTGCATCATGAGCACATAATTATTACGGCTCAAAGCTTGTGGCCCAAAAGAAAGCCGATTGGGCTTGAAACGTAAGGGCGTCGTTTCGTAGTCAGAGTACCTGTCTCTACCTACTCCGTACCTTGAGTACATTCCTATTTCACTGTGGGACAGTGAGATCCAAATAGCCTGTTGATCGCTGGTCTCGGTTTTCCCGGACCGTCCGCGTCATCGGCTTGTTTCCCCAGGGCAACTTTGTTGAGACGCGGATCCCGCGGAAAAAGCCTGGCTTTTTGTTTATTGATCGAATTTTCGGAATTGTGGTCAGAAAGCCGAATTCCGGAGAGAGGTGGCTCAAACGAGTCACGATCGAACATGTAGCCCAACCACGGTCGCCCCAAACCCTGGCTGCGGGGTCACACGTCTTCCGGAGTTCAGCTCGGAAATGGCACGGGTATGGGGTCCCGTTCTTTTAGCCCCTGATATAACAAACTAGCTCGACCAAAAAAAAAAGCCTGCTTGCAGTTCCGTAGCTCCTCTAACACAGCATTGACTCTCAAGCAACGCCAAGGACAGCTCTTGATGTTCGTCCCGCTGAGTTGTTGCTTGGCGCATTGCTAAGCTTTCGCTACGCGGAGCGGGCCGCGGAATGTGCCGGTCCGATCGGACCGGGACTGGACCGCCGATACACGAAGTTACCCACACCGTGAAGAACAAGTTGGGAATCCGAGTGGAGTCCGCGCTCTCCGGAAAAAGCGGCAGTCGAGCATCGCGCGCCTCAACGAGCGAATGATGCGGGGCTGACGTCGGCAATGGACCCCTTGACTCGTTGGCAGCCACAGTCGCCGTTAAGCAGCTGCGTCGACGATCCCGTGCGCCGGCCTTAACTCTCGCGACGCGAGGTGCTCGAGGCACACTAGCGTAAGCTCCGAGACGCCGATGTAATGTAATGACGCATCCAGCTGCTGGAGATCGAGAAAAAAGAAAGATGGACGGACGAGTAGGAGTGGTCACAAGCATGGACCAAAAGTATGGTGTCCGGTAGTCTGCTGCAACTTAATTACCCTAATTATGGGCTATAAAATGTATAAGAACGCTCGACTAGGTTGCTGGCAATAGATTCCTTCACGTCAACAATCAACAAATCCCCGTCCCTTTCCGCGGTTTCTCCGATCTCAACATGACAGCAACGAGGCAAAGAACAGACTACGGAAAGAGGCTGCTCGTCAACATCGTCGACGAGCGTGCGGAAGCGGAGCCCAATCGAGAGTGGGTGTCCATCCCGATCTCCTCCAACCCCAAAGACGGCTGGAAGAAGATCACGTACCGACAAGCCGCCCATGCCGTCAACCGGGTTGCCCACAAACTGGTGAGCTCAACGGGCCGGCCGAAGGAGGGCGAGTTCCCGACCGTCGCCTACATCGGCCCCAACGATGTGCGATACGTCGTCTTTGCCCTGGGAGCCATCAAGGCGGGGTACCAGGCGCTCTTCATCTCGCCGCGCAACTCGCAGGAGGGCCAGCTCAACCTCTTCGAGCTGACCAACTGCCGCACCATATGGTTTGACGCCATGTACAAGGACGCGGTCCAGTCGTGGGTGCAAGAGCGGGACATGCACGCCATCATGACCTTCCCAGTCGCCGCCTGGTTCCCCGACGAGGACGTCGAGCCGTATCCGTACAACAAGACGTTTGAACAGGCCGAGTGGGACCCGCTCATGGTTCTGCACACGAGCGGCAGCACCGGCTTCCCCAAGCCGGTCGTGGTGAGGCAGGGCATGTTGGCAATCGGGGATGGCTACCACAACCTGGGCGAGTGGAAAGGGAGGAGGATCTGGCTGGACGAGATGTCGCGGCGGTCCAAGAGGATGCTGTGCCCAAGTGAGTACCCGACTAATTATTAGTGGCCCGGTTCGTTCCCGGTTCGTTCCCGGCGGCGCAGTGGCAAAGTGGCCCAATCTACAAAGTATTAGGTGCACTGACGGGAATGTCTGCAGTGCCCCTCTTTCACGCGGCCGCCATGTACCTCACTCTCCTCCTGGTTCAGTACTGGGATCTCCCCGTGGCTCTGGGCATCGGCGACCGACCCCTGTCCGCGGATATGGCTCTGGAGTGCTTGAAATATGCGGAAGTGGACTCGGTCATCCTGCCGCCCGCAATCCTGGAGGAACTAGGCCAGACGCAAGAAGCGATCGATGCCCTAAAGGCGCTGTCGTTCGTCGGCTTTGGGGGTGGTAAGGACATGAACCCGGTCCCGTGGCGGATGGCGGACGCGTAGAGTTGTTGACGTTCGAATATTAATCAGGGAACTTGTCGGACGAGGCGGGAGACAAGCTCGCCAAGGCCGGTGTTAAGCTCTTCAACGCCATCTCGACAACCGAGTACGTTGCCCACGCACACCCGCTCTCTCTGCAGCTCTAGACTGACCGAGGCAGGTTTGCTCCCTATCCGGTCTATTGGCAGACAAATCCGGAGCTCTGGCGATATTTCATCTTCAACTCGGAGCTCTTCGGCTGTGAATGGAGGCTGGCGACGGACGAGAACACGTACGAGCAGGTCATCGTACGAAAGGACAAGAAGCCGGGATATCAAGGGATCTTCTACACCTTCCCCGAGGCCGGGGAATACAGCACAAAGGACTTGTTCAGGCCACACCCGACACTTCCCGATCATTGGAAGTATTGCGGGCGATCGGACAACATCATCGTCTTCTCCAATGGCGAGAAGCTCAACCCGGCATCCATTGAAACGATTCTGATGGGCCATCCTCGGGTCAAGGGGGCACTCGTGGTTGGCAGCAACCGGTTCCAGCCGGCTCTCATCCTCGAGCCCGTGGAGCACCCGCGTACGGAACAGGGCATCAGGGAGTTCATCGACAGCGTGTGGCCGACGGTTGTCAAGGCCAACAAAGAGACTGTAGCCCACGGTCAGATCGGGCGGCAGTTCGTCGCCATCTCTAATCCCGACAAGCCGTTCCTGCGAGCGGGCAAGGGCACGATCCAGCGGGCAGGTACCATACGCATTTACAAGGACGAGATCGATCAGATATACGAACAAGCCGACGGGGTCACGTCCTCGGAGGCCCCGGTGCTGAACCTCGAGTCGACGGAGTCGCTAACCCGGTCCATCGAGAACCTCTTCGAGAAGTGGCTGCAGGCGCCAAAGCTCGAGCCGGATACGGACTTCTTCACGGTCGGAATCGACTCGATGCAGGTCATCAATGCTTCACGGCTGCTCAGGGCAGGGTTGGAAGCCGGCGGCGTCCGGGTGGACTCCGCTTCCCTGGCCACGCGCGTCATCTACGGACACCCGACGGCACGACGGCTGGCCGAGTATCTCTTCTCGGTGGTGAACAAAAAGGGGCAGGATGCCACCTCTGGCGAGCCGCAGCACGAAGATCATGCCATGGAGGCCATCCTGGAGAAATACACGCGGGATATGCCCCGAGCCCCGACCGCCGGCAAGCCCGCCCCGGCCGACGAGGGCCAGGTAATTCTCATTACGGGAACGACGGGCACGCTCGGGTCGTACACGCTCGACATCGCCTCGCGCTGCCCCCGCGTCAGGAGAGTCATCTGCCTCAACCGGTCGGACGACGCCGAAGCGCGACAGAGGCGGTCGAATGCGGAACGCGGTTTGCACATCGACTTCTCCAAGGCCGAGTTCCTGCGCGCCGACATGTCCAAGCACGACCTGGGGCTCGAGAGGGAGGCGTACGAGAGACTGCTGCGCGAAGTCGACCGGGTCATCCACAACCAATGGCCGGTCAACTTCAACATGCCCGTCGAGTCCTTCGAGCCGCACATCCGGGGAGTGCGCAACCTCGTCGACTTCAGTTGCAAAGCGACGAAGCGGGTTCCCATCGTGTTCATCTCGTCCGTCGCAACCGTCAACGGGTGGAGGAAGCCAGAGGCCGTGCCGGAACGATCGCTGAAGGACCCGGAAATCGCCGTCGGCGGGTACGGGCGGTCCAAGCTCGTGAGCAGCCTCATCCTGGAGAAGGCAACCGACGTCTCGGGTGTTCCCACCGAGATCATGCGTGTCGGGCAGATTGCCGGCCCGAGCAGCGAGAAGGGCCTCTGGAACCGGCAGGAGTGGCTCCCCAGCATCATCGCCAGCTCTCTGTATCTCGGAGTCCTACCCGACTCCCTCGGACACATGTCCACGATCGACTGGACGCCCATCGAAGGGATCGCAAACCTCGTGCTCGAAGCGTCCGGGGTGACCTGTCAGGTTCCTCTCGAGGACATCAACGGCTACTTCCACGGTGTCAACCCGGTCACGACCCAGTGGAAACCGCTCGCCGAGGCGGTAAAGGAGTTTTACGGCGGGCGCATCCAAAAGCTAGTCCCCCTGGACGAGTGGGTCGAGGCCCTGGAACAGAGCCAGGCCAAGGCCGAAGACATCAGCAAGAACCCCGGCGTCAAGCTGCTGGACACGTATAAGGCTTGGGTGGCGGCGGCAAGGGAGGGGCAGAGCTACGTCGCCATGGACACGTCGCGGACGACGAGCCGCAGCAGGACAATGCGCGAGATGCGCGCCATCACGCCCGAGCTGATGAAGAACTGGTGCCGCCAGTGGGCGTTTTAAAGCCCAGCTGAAACACGTGGAGCAGTGGAGGATCTCAATTTGGCCCCGTCAGTATAGGGGTCGTCGCTACAAATGTCACTAGTCCTGATTACCCTCATTATAGTTCATTTATCTGTTGTCTTGGCCTGAACATTGAACCAACCTATACAATTGTGTGATATGCTTGAGCAGTAGGATAGGGTACCCGGAGCTTAATTATTCGTCCACATACGTGCTTTCACACCTTATTTAGGTGCAGTTTCGATGAGCTCGACGGGCTCCGCCAGCTCCTCCTTCGGTTCGGTCGACCCAACTCCCCGGTTACGCACCTCCTTGAGGGCGGCCTCCGAGATGTTAGTCTTGGTCGTCTTGAACTTCCATGCGGGAACCCTTCTCTCAAAGAGCTCGTCAATCTCCTCGAGGGTGCGCCCCTTCAGCTCGGGAAGAAAGAGGAAGAAGAAGATACCGCACGCAAGGTTCGATCCGGCCCAGATGTAACCGTACCGTGCCCCCTGTTGCCTTGCTCTCAGTACTCTCCTTTCCAAAGTAACGGGCATACGAACGTTGCAAGGGGAAGAAGAAGAAGGTTGAGCGACCTACCCAGTTCAGATTCTCGGGGTTGATAAAGTAAGGGGAGAAGAACCCAGTCAGCCACGCAAGGAAGTACCCGAGGCTGATGGCAGATCCGACCGTCCAGGTCCTCAGCCTCGTGCTCACCACCTCGGTCGCAACGGGGTAGCTCGCAGCCCCGACGAAGGCGTTGTACGAAAACATGTACAGCGAGGTGAAGGCGATGAGGCAGTTCCGTGCGACGAGGGTGCCCGCCGAGGTTGTAGCCGTGACGGCGACGATCAGCATACACAGACCTTGCGTCAGAGAACCGATCATCATGATGCTCCTCCGCCCAACGACATGCCGCATCAGGTAGATGCCGACGTTCACGCCGATGAAGCCGAGGCAGGTCTGCATGACAGAATACTTGAAGGCTTCGTCAACGCCGAGACCAGCGACGACCAGGAAGTAGGTGGTGTAGCTGATGAGGAACCACGCGCCACTAATTAATTAATTTTTACCCAAGTCAGAAAAGAGTCCGGATCCGAGAATTTTGCAAGGGGTCACCATTCTTAATTACCTCCCAGTTTGAGCTATTATCAATTGTCAGTTCATGTCCTGATTAATTACTACTCTAATATAATCAACACTTGCGCAGGGGACTTACTCGCAATGACGCCGAAACATAGCAATGTCCGACGCAAGTTGCTCCCTGGGTTTATTCACATCCGAAATGTCAGCCTGGCGACGGTCAACACACGGAGAGCTCGCCTGGGAACACTTTTACCCCTGAACATGTCGAGCGGTCCGACGGAGCTGGCGAGCTTTCTCTCCTCCTCGATCCCCTTCACCATCTCGACCCACTCCAGCTCGAACTGCTCCTCGTCAAGCGAGTCGCTCCGCAGCACCTCCAGCGCCTTCCTCCCCTCGTCCAGCCGCCCCTTGTTCACCAGGTAGCGAGGCGACTCGGGCACGAAGAAGAGCCCGACGGTCAGCACGGCGGGGACGATGAACTGGATGCCCAGGGGGATCTGGTAGGACGACTTGTCGAGGAGCTTGGACGTCGCGTTGGTCACCGCGGCGCCGATGATGCTGCCGATGTTGACCCACTCGGAGAACAGGGCGACCAGGACGGCGCGGAGGTGGGCCGGCGCCGCCTCGGCGCAGTAGATGTTGGAAAAGGTGACGAGGAAGCCGTTTCCGACGCCGAGGACCAGGCGGCCCAGGTAGACGACGCCCCAGCTGGCGGTGCCGATCTGGATGGCGGCCCCCAGGGCGGTCAAGAGGCAGGCGAGCCAGAGGGCGGGCTTGCGGCCGAAGAAGTGGGCGAAGGCGCCGGCGAATATGGACGAGAGGAAGGCGCCGAGGGTGAGGAGCGAGCCGATCAGTTGTTGGAAGGTTCCCTGAGAATGGGAATGGGTTGATTAATAATTAGCATGGTGGTGCTCGTGTGTATTATTAAATATTATTCGGGGTTGGAGGGTGTGAGCAGCAGCTCGGAGAAATAAGAGAAACGTGTGAAAAGCGGCACCCTGAGCAGGTACATACGTCGATCCCGTAACCTCCCGTGAGGTTAGGATTGGGATAGCCAAAAACTCGCAGGAAGCCGGGCATGGCTTGCAGACTGGCGAGGCAGGCAGAGTCGAGGCCATACTGCATGTTGGCCACGGCCACAATGCCGCATATTAGCAGGCATTTTCGGTTCGCCCAGAGGGAGGTCTCCGGCCGGCGCAGTCCTTCTAGCCCGGCAGTCATTGTCCTGCTGTCGGACTCGGTCGAGATCAATACGGGGGAACGGGCCTTAGTCGGGAATGAGACGTCTGAGCAAGTCTGAAAAACGCTATTAATAACACAACCGTAATTAACCCGAGGACGGAGAAAGCCCAGGACACAGCAACCACTGCAGAACATGCAGTCAATGGGGTCACATCGCAGCTCCCGTTCTGGAGGCGGTATCGACTGCTGTTAATATATTTACCGTTATTTTGGGGTCCCTGGAGGCTCAATTACATTGACGCTGGTCACCATGAGGGGAAGTCTCCGGGTATGATTCCCCGCAGGATTCCTTTTGGGGTTTATCAAATTCTGTGATCATAATCCATACCGACTCTGGCATGGATGTCACTAGGAATTGACTTCAAGCACTCCCCCGCGCTCGGCAGTTGAAATACAACCGAACTTGTGCAGACAAAGAACCAGGTCAAAGAAGTGTCGGCTAATTAATAGTCGATCCTACCATATCCTACCCCCTCCTTACTAGTACCTATATCTACTAGCTAATTACCTGAATGGTTTAAAGACTTTCAACTCATCAGTCTCCAGGTTGGGTAATTAGGTTTCCGTTGTGTGGCGCATCAGGCCATCGCACAAAATTCTTCTTGGGCGATCTTGAGGCTTCCGGCTGGTACTTCCTTTTTTTTTAAAAAAAAAAACCAGAGTCAACTATTACTTTAAACAGTTGAAGCAACTGTGTTCATCGCTATTTAAAACCCTCCTTTATCGGAACCCCTCTCTCTCCATCAACCGTTCCCAAAAGGAATGACCCAAGTCCATCAAGTAGAGCACGATCCTTGCAAAAACATCCAACTAGACATCCAACCTGTTTTCCCCCTGATCTTTATGCCCCTCCGTAACCCTCAAGCACTGCTAAGTGCAAATTTTGATGGCTCAGGCATTGCCAGCGTTAGCCGCGTTTGCTTGATCGGTTTGCTGAGCGGCCGCGTTGTTGGCAGTCCGCTGAAGGCCGATCGAGAGTCCGGAAATGCTGAAGCCGCCATTCTGGCGCTTGTGGTACCTCCTGTTGGCGTTGGCCTGGGCCGTCGAGGTCGCTCCGGCCGTGACGATGGAGACGCCAGACGGGAGGGTGATGCCCGAGGGGAGGGAGACCCCCGATGGCAGGGAGATGGTGACTCCTTGGGCGGCGGCTGTGCCCAGGCAGGCGAGGAGAGTGGCGACGGTCGCGCTCTTCATGGTGGATTGGTTGGTTTCAGATCTTTGTGAGAAGAAGAGGATAACTCGAGGTATCGATGAGTTCTGTTGTTGTGACTTCTCTGTGTGGTAAAAGCGAGCGGATGGTGTAGCGAGCGTGGCAACCTAGTTGTGAGTCTGAAAGTAGGAAAAGGCCGAAGACCGTAATCGTTTGAAGAGCATTCCAGATTTTATACACGGTAGGGTCAGGGGTAACACTGCAAGCTGAATCTCATCCCCTGTAAACCTGAGATCATCGGCGCATTTGCTCTTTGATCAGCCACCTGCGCCACGACATGAATGGGGGATAATGAAGAAAGTTCTCGGCTTCTCGAGCAGTGCGGGTTGGCAGCGGTGCTGGGGCAGTGTAAACGCAAGACTCGGGCGCCGAGCCTTCCGGCCATGTGATGGACCGGCAAAATCACTGGAAGAGGCTTAGTGAACCCAAGTCCTGCTCTGTTCTGGCCCTGCGTGACGTCGTGCCATAAGCTGTGATCCGTGACGGAAGGCCAGGACAAAACTCGTATCCAAGGGGACTCGGGCTTAACTTAGCCCCTTTCTACGTTAGATCTGAACAGATACGAACTAGCCGCCGCAGGATGATCGAGATTCTCTCCAGTCCGTACCAGCACGTCTCATATGCGTGCCTAATAATTAGCTTGCAGTTAGTCAGACCCAGATAGTCCCTTAACAAGCAGTATCGTATTCCGTACAGGTCGAGGATTCATCGGTTTCACCCCGGTGTTCACACAGTTCGACTGCATCTCGAGACCGGGAACATCCCATTGCGCCCACAGAATATTAAACAAGTACATTAACTATCATCATTGGCACGTAAGCCGCTCATGACCCCCCATCATCCCATCAACTTGCATTTGTTGCGGCACGTCAGTTCCGCATTTCTGGCATCCGTACATACATTACTGCCGCCTCAGCCTCCCTACATACATCCGAGACACAGGAAGGGCTCGAGTCCATGCAGAGTTCGTCACCAGCACCGCCATTACCGGTAGGTACTCCATACAGCTTCTTTTTTTTCTCTTTGATCACTAATGCACGGCCAGGAGGGCCCCTAGCCACACCAAAAAAGTTAACGCCTCGGCAGGAGGTAATATGACCCTCGTCTCAGCGAGCCCTCACCGTTGCCTTGACGGAGAAGTCGATAGGGCGGATATTGAACCAGCCGTCCTGCTTCAGCTGGTAGTAGGGGTCCACGGCCTCGAAGTCGACGTCGCGGATCAGCTTGGTCATGGTGATGACGAGGAAGTCCCATGCCCAGTGCTTTCCGATGCACTCGCGCTTGCCGTTGCCGAACCACTTCTTGACGCCGGCGGGGAGACGCTCGAACGCCTCGCCCATCATGCGCTCGGGCCGGAACGCGAGCGGGTCGTCGAAGACGGCCGGGTCCCGGTTGACGCCGGCCAGGACGATGATCAGGGCCTGGTTATGGGGCACCTGGTACTTGCCGCCGGCGAGCAAGACGGGAGACTTGTCGCCGGGCCTCGGGATCGGCTCGATGTTGAAGCCCGGGGCGGCGCTCGACAGCCGCAGCGTCTCGCGGACGAGGCCGGCGATGTACTGCAGCTGCGGGACGTGCTCCCGCTTGAACGGCCCGTCGCCAAGCACCCTGTCGATCTCTTCTCGGGCCTTGGCGAGGGCGTCCGGGTTCCGGATGAGGAAGAGAATCCCGGCGGCTATGGCGCACGGGGCGGTGCTGCTGCCGATGGGCATGGTGACGATCTCATCGATGATCTCCGACTCGGTGAACCCTTTGCCCGTCTCTGGGTCCTTGGCGTTCAGCAGCGCCCAGAGGAGATCCCGCCGGTCCGTAGGGTGTTCTTTCCGCTCCTTGACCATGTCGGCGGCAAAGGACCGCATCGCTCTGGTCGCCCTCTTGAACTTGCCACCGTACACCAACCAGTTAAGGATCTTGGGTCTGTTTGGCCTCTTCATGGCTTCCGACGTCGCGTCCTCCATTGCTTGCAACATCGGGTGCGCGGGGCCCTCGAGACAGTTCAGCTTCTTGCCGTACAAGGTGAGCGCGGTGGCCTCGAGGTTGAGCCGGTTAAGGTCCTCGAGCGGGCGGATCTGGGCTCCGGCGCCGAGGCCTTGCCACTTCGCAATCAGCTCGTCGGCGCATTGAACAAACTCGTCGAAGTGGGCGGCGAGCGCCTCTGGAGCGAGATGGGGAGCTATGATGCGATGAGCGATACCCCAGCTAGGCTCATGGTCGAACGCGGTGAAGAGCGAATCGTGGACGGCGTAGCGGATCTCGACGATCGGGCCGCCGACGTATTTCCGGAACCGCTTCTCGTCGCAAATTTCCTCGGCCAGCGCAGCGCTGGCGACGAACACGATACGCTTGCCCAGCACCTTGATCTGGAAAATCTCGCCTGTCGGCACCGCGAGATGGTCAACACATTATTATCCTCCAATGGCTTAAGCTGGCAGGGATGGGGGGTCTGCGCGTGGTGGCTCACTCACCATACTTCTCGGCGAGCGTCTTGAGAGACCACCACGTGTTGTTTGGGTCGACATCGAACAGGTTTCCCAGCAAGGGGATGCCGGGCGGTTGGGGTATTGGCGTCGACATGGCGGTGCCTGACAATGATGATTAACGTTGATGGACTATTAATTAACTACCGACACTTTACTTCTCCGGAGTGAGACAGCAATCGACTGAATTGCTCGCTCCCGCCGGTGTGCGGGACCGTTCAGCTTAAGACTTGAGAGGTTTGATCGGCGAGGAAGATAAGGTAGGCAAACCCAGGGGCTCGTAAAATTGAGTGACGACAGCAATCGGTCGCAGTTTTGAACCGAACGAGAGGGGTCCCCGATCACCACGCCGCCTACACCAGAACGGCTTGGATCGGTGGCGGCCAAGTGCTGTGACTAGGCGCCATGGCCAATGAGCGATGCAGCCTGTGCTGTGAACGATCGCTCTCGACCAAGTCACTCTGTGATGTTCAGCTCCCTGCTGTCTCCAAAGCTGAGACCCGGGCCCGATGGACGGGTGATCGACCGGCACTCCCTAATTCTGTGCTAGCGTCGCATCCCGATCAGCTGAACACTTGGCAGCGTAGGCAGGGTTCCTCTCCCCAGGTATCCGTAGTTAGGTAGTTACTCCGTATCGCTTTGCAGATGACAAAAGCCCGCTTATTAGGCAGCTTGCGTGCTGCTATTAGTACCCTAAGTTAGGCCCTCTCACTCTCCTCTCGGAAGCTCCCTTGCTACGTACCGTAGTATCGTACCTACAGTTCCTCGCTGTATCTAAAAAAAAAAAAGGGTAAGCGAGGTAGAGGCCCTTGGGAAGTTTTCCCCCTCCATGTCTCACAGCAGGTCACAATGACAGGCCATGGCTTGTCTCGCCCATGGTGAGGGAAGAATCGAGTTGAAACAAACAAGCAGGGATTGGAGTGCGTCGAATCGGTCCTGGCTTTTATTAGCACATTTCTGTCTTCCCATGAGGTCATCCATTATTACTCTTCGTCGACTCCCGTGCTAAAGTTCTGCAGCGATACCCGTTGGAGGTGCCTTTGCTGCGAAGGATCCCCAAACCAGCGCCTAGCGGTGGCTAGAAGCAATCAACCAAACATCAACCCCGAGATACCATGTTAATAATAGGTCATACAACATGTCAGTCTGAAGTTGTGTCATTAGGAGCCTCGGCAAAGTCAAAGAAACTGGAGTTTCCCAGGACCTGTATGACAAGGTACGGAAGTAATTAATTCAGGGCCATGGAGAAATAATGAGTAACTACTCCCCCAATTCATTGCCAACATATACGCTTTCGTTGGTGGCCTCTCGCTGCCGTATTATCTTGCGATGAACATGGATGGTAAGTGACACGTGTGTTTGCTTCTTAGTTGGGAGGACAACTAAGTCGACGCCTGCCCCTCTGGGTGTGGGTTTCGCAAGCATTACACATACAGTGTAATTAGCGTTGGCCGTGCACTACCATTTGTTGGACGGACTCTGTCAGCGTCCCTCGCTACTTTCTCCTGTCCTTTAAGGTAGTCACACAACACGGGTTCAGAAGTGTGAGTCCGGGCGGGTAGGATGGGAATGTCTCACATAAGTGGCATGTGGATGCCGGTTTAGGGAAAGGAGTACGGCCAACTAGCTATCGCTATCCTAGCTAAGTGGCGTACCCTGCAACTCCGGGTCGAGAGTTGGCCTTCTACTCTGTGTTGTCGGCGATACATCAAGCGCTTCTAAGGGTGTGATACAGACTCCTCTTCGGCCTCGAATTCTCCAAATCACCAGTGACATCGTCTTAACTTTATCGAGCCCCCGTTTAAAAGAATCCACACACACAGAGAGAGAGAGAGGGAGGGAGGGAGAGAAGGAGAAGCAATAACAAGCTATGATACAACATTATATGCCCTATGTTTTCCTGCCAAGGGACACTTGCGAGCCTTGTTATGCAAGTTGGCGCCGTGTTGTAGGAACAAGAATATCCCCGGCCCGAACTCGCGCCCGACCGCCATATGCAACGGCGTCCACCCGGAAACATCATACCCATCAATGCTCGAGCCTAGGTCCGGTTGGGCACGCTAACAGGAGTCAACGTAGCGCCTCCAGTTCCGTTTCGGGAAACATCTAGATGCCTCGTGACAATAGGAAGCTTGACCACGCCTCGTGATCGAGCATTTGCTGGGAAACATGGTCCATCGCAAGCGGCAAAATGTTGGATGGCGGGGCTGGGCCACCGTTCGAAAGATTACCCACTAATAAGTCAGGTGCATTGACGGTTTCATATCCGAGATCCGGGCCCATCTTGTCGGTAGTCTCTTGCAGTTCTGGCCACGGGTTGGAATTGTGCAGCTGGGGCATCGTGGCCGACCTGGTGAAGCCGGAGGGTTGCGGTATGTACATCATGAGAGGCAACCGGGAGTGACTCCCGAGCTGAAGAAGGTGGCAGAGATTGAGGTCGTACGTCTTGACGGGCTTTCTTCCTAGCCTTCTTCACTGCGGTTTTCGCTTAGTTATGCCGGACGATTTAATTAACAGACGTCCATTGCATTGCATTACAAAATGCTCGCACTACTCACGGCGAAACCTGCGTTGAGCAAGACGATTCTGCAACCGGCGCCGTTCCACCGGATCATTATCCGGCGAACAGAGGTCAAACTCCATGATGCAGCATCTGGGGTAATGGCGATGGTGTGGTGCAAAGCGTAAGCGGAAGACTCGAAGTCGAGCAGCAGCCAAATGATTGCTTACGTAGATATGTCAGGGATGGATAGATTAGCAAGCGAACGAGAAGGGCACTGTTCCTGAGGTGTAATACCTTGAAGGCCAAGTTACATGTACAGTACGGAGTTCATGGTATAATTACCTAACTACAGGAGGGCTTGAGCGGAAGCCTTCCTGCTGCTACAGTTGCCTGATCAATACAAGTAATTACCTAGTGTGCGTACAAAAGACGAATGACCAGGCATGACACGGTCGATTGGAACCAAGACTAGCTGTGCTATATCAGAAGACAGCGTCAAATCTTGTCTGCGGTATCTGCCCTTGGATCTGGCAATATCTGCCTGTATACAGTATAAATTATGATGGATTTGTCAACTCCAATCCCTTGCTACGAGATGTTAGCGCCCGGTTCGTTTGTATGACTGATCATACAGTCCTAATCATGTTGGCTGGTTCTCTCCTCTCGCAAACTTGGTTGAAAAATACAACCCGTCTATATATATATAGTCTCTTCATCTGTTTGTTTATAATATATATGACTAATGAATGGTACGTTATGTTGCCATTGAAGTACGAAAGTAGGTGCAAAGAGCTGTGCCGTGCGGCTGTCAATTATAAGTTTACGGCGTCTTTGGTTTAATTACATCGCATTGTTTCTAGATCACCGTATCAGGCTGCGAGTCGAAGGTCCTGGAGGATGTTCTCTCAGACGTTAATGGCCTTACAAATTGGACTTGGTGGCACACCCTAAGTAGAACTCATAATGATGTCAGGCGGCAAGGTGGATGTCAACCTGCTGTCAAAGGTTTGTGTTCTTGGTAACCAGGATGTCGTGTAAGATCACGGATGCTATGGGCTCCAATCCTTATTGTAAAGAGTGTAATTACAGTCTGTGAAACAGTTTCTACTAATTAGACAGAACAGAACAATTGAACATCTGGCATTGTTGCATCACGCGCTCTATAATTAATAAGGTCCCCTAAATATGTACTGGGTAGTATGTACATACACACACTTATCGTCCAGACCTCGGTTGCCATTTTAATCTAACCTTGCACTTTGCAAGGGCAGAATCAACGAAGCTTTACGTTTCCATTCAACTTTCTATACTAGGAGAATATCAAGGTTGATAACAAAAGCTTGACTGCCTCCCTAGAACCTTCATTCGAGGCTCTTCGACGCCACAGCGTCCAAGCGAGCTATCTGTTAGTAATGATATGATCATTGACTCTAGAGCACGTGGCTCATCCTAACAAAGATTCTCGATATCGAGTATTTAGCCAAGATCAATGCCCTTCATGCTGATTACCTCTGCGACCATGTTTTTGAGTCTAGTTTGCTCGATCAACCGCAAGATCTGAAAGACTGGCGCGTTCTCAGCGTCGATCTCTATTCCATTGTCGCCTAATGCGTCTCTCCTATACCGTTCTTGGCGCAGCTGAATTTCGTGAGGATGTTCGAAAATGTCGTCATCCTGCCGCGTGCCTGTCTGCTATAAACCACTCTTAGGTGTGGTGCCAAGAGAACCTTCACCAAGGTAACCTTCTCTTTTCCGCGAACCCCCCACGATCACGACATTGCGCCCCCGGCGTAGCCCATTTGGATCTCCTGTCGAGAATTCCAAATACAGGACGGCGACATACCCCTTTTCTTCGAGACCACTCAACCGCAACCGGGCGAGGAAGCGAAATCATTGAGGTCTGGGTCCGTACCATTGGCTGGTGAGGGAGCATTTAATAATAATTGTGGTCGATATTAGGCGTGATGTTACGTACTAGAATCATTGCAGCAACGGACGAACAGTGGGGTGTGAGAACTGGGAAGGTAACGACAATATCGTCGGAAGAGATATAAAACGAAGCCTGGCCACGAGCTGGTGCAATGTCCTGAGTCGGGCTTTCTTCCGCAAAGCTCGTCTCTCGCGTCGTTCGTTGTGGACTGCTTGCTTCCCAACACCGTCATTGACATCATCTCCGGGGGGGTTGCTGTCACAGTATTACAACATGAGGGCCGCACTGCAGCTGTCGGCGTTGGCTCTGCTGCCCGCCGTGCTTGGGGCCGCGCTTCCATCCACCACCAGCGGGCCTCAGTTTGACAACGGGCATCCAATCGACGGGAACGGGAAGGGTGCTCCTCTTTTGGGTATGTGTTACCTGTCCTCCCGCCAGCTCGGGCTCTCTGTGACGGTGAACAAACATCATGCTAAGAAATCTAGGCGGGACAAACCGGCAGATTGATATCGACAATTCCGACAATCTCGGGAAGCAGTCCACAGACAACGGAATAGTCCCGAATCTCAAGTGGCGCTTCTCGGACTCTAAGACAAGGATCTTCAGGGGAGGATGGCTCCGCGAGCAGGTCATCCAGGACCTCCCCCAGAGCCACGACATCTCGGCTGCGCAACAACACCTGTCCAAGGGCGCAATCCGCGAGCTCCATTGGCACCGTGTCGCCGAATGGGGCTTCGTGTATGCGGGGTCCGTTCTCATCTCGGCAGTTGACGAGAACGGGAAGTACCAGGTTGAGAAGCTCAACTTTGGCGACATCTGGTACTTCCCCAAGGGTGTGGCGCACACTGTCCAGGGTCTGGAGGACGAGAATGAATTCCTCCTTGTATTCGACGATCCCGACTTCGACAAGGTTGGGTA